>NW_005371920.1:1290687-1298615 GCF_000412655.1 Myotis brandtii | reverse complement strand
GGCATCGCAACCTCCCGATCCGCCCTGCTCTGTGCATGACAGGGGGCGGCGCCCCAACTCCCCAATCAGCCCTGCTCTGAGCCCGACCAGGGGCTGCACCTAGGGATTGGGCCTGCCCTCTGCCACCCGGGAGCGGGCCTAAGCCAGCAGGTCATTATCTCCCGAGGGGTCCCAGACTGCGAGAGGGCACAGGCCGAGCTGAGGGACCCGCCCTCCTCCCCGAGTGCACAAATTTTTGTGCACCGGGCCTCTAGTCATAATAATAAAAGGCCAAGAGGCATCATGACCAAAATGACCAAATGACGGGTCACCATGCGGTGCATGGAGCACCTCTCAGGCCCTCCCCCGTGGCCCACAGGCTCTGATCACAGCAAGGCTGGCGGCAGGTGGGTGGGTGGGGCAGTGGGCGAGTGAGTGGGGCAAGGTGGGCGCAGCGAGGTGAGTACAGCTGTGAGCACTGCTGCTAGAGCAGTGGGTGTGTGGGCGGGGCACGAGCACTGCAGAGCAGAGGGCAGGTGGGCGGGGCCATGCGATAATGCGAGCTGGGCCTCTAGTAGTCAATAATATTGAAATAACTATGTATGGTGCCAGGTGGGCAGTGGACTTATTGGGGGCATCACTTTGTAAAATATAAATGTCTAACCATTATTCTGTCCACCTGAAATTAATATAATATTGAATGTCAACTGTAATTGAAAAATTAAAAAACAAAGCCACTTATAGTCAAAATGTACACACTATAACAACAGTGATAAAAATAAAAAGAGAAACAAATATGTGGGTCACATAAAGCATACATAAACTGAAATCAGTGTTCAGACTTGAAAGAATAGTAGTGGAAATAATGAGCTCACATTTGCTAAGATTATACTAGAAGCTATTCATTTTCCATGCATATCCACAAACCATCCTGTGAAGAAAGCACTGTTATTGTTCACATTTTAGAGCTGACGAAACGAAGACATAGAGAAGATAAGAGACTTGACAAAGGTAAAAAGCATAAAAGGCCAGGGTTTGAACCCAGGAATTGTCTGCTACTGAGTGAAAATATGAATTATTTCCATGGCCAAATCAATGTAGGAAATAGTGAACTAAACAAAATGTCTGTACTACAAGGCTTCACTGTTTTTAACATACTGGTTTGCATTGCAATGCTGCAAGAGTTATTTTCTAAACTCATTCGATCATGACACACTTGTTCTTATGAAACCCAGTATACTAGTTTGGGGAGCATCCCATAGGTTTAGCTCTACCTTGGATTAAAAGCCTTTTAAAAGCTATAGATGTTTCCAAAGAAGGCACTGAGAGCCTCACTGTACATCATAAAAAACAACCAGAAGAAAAATCACCTGCACTTACATTGGGCCAGGCTTTTAACTAAGTTGTTATTCCCATTTTTGAAAAGAAGAAACAAGTTTAGGGAGGCTTGCTCAATCTGCCCAAGTGTGGAGTCAGATTAAATCCAGGCAGGCTGACCTCAGAAGCGATGCTTTGAACTATAGGACTATAATATGATATTTTCCCCACATGGAGCAGTGAACACCCAAGAATTCCTAAGCAGCAGCATGTTACCATAGCATAAGCACAGCCTAGAACAGAGCCTGCCTGTGACCTTGGGCTGGATCAACTTACCTTTACCAAACCTCAGTCTTTACAATAGAAGCAATAAAACCTACATCCCAAAGGTTGAGATGAAGATGAAAGACTTAGCACAGTTACTGGCTCCCAGTAAATGCTCAATAAATATAAGCTAAAAATGCACTTAATTCCAAACAGAGCATATAACATTTTCTAGAAATTTTATTTCTAAACTTTTTTAGGTGGAACTGTCCTCCCTGAATTTCTTTCAATGCACAGATAACAATAGGCAGGACAGGGAAGGCATTGTGAAGTCACACATACCTGGTTCATTTGTCTGGTTGGTAAACTGCCACAGGGAGACACAGTAGAACACACGGGTTCAGTACAGTAGGCCTTTTTTATTTAGTAACTAGAGGCCCGGTGCACAAATGCGTGCACAGGTGGGGTCCCTCAGGGTGGCCTGTGGGGATCGGGCCCCAGCTTGCGCCCCCAGGGTTGAAGCCCTGCCTGGCACCCTACCATGGCCTGGCACTGCCCCCTCACCTGCTCCACCATCCCACCTGCAGAGTGATCGATCAGGGCCGGGCCCCACCCTCCCCCGCTCCCTCAGTGCCTGGGAGCTGGTGCGGCCCTGCTCCCTCAACCCCCCCTGCTGCTGCTGGTCGCCATCGGCAGGGCAATCAGTGGGGCAATTGGGCCTCCGCTCATACCCGCCTTGGCCTGGCGCTGCCCGCTCACCTGCTCCACCATCCCGCCACAGTCCCGCTCTCATCAGGGCCCATCAGGGCCAGCAGCGCCTCCACTGCCACCCGCTGCCAGCGCTGCATCACCGACACCTGCCATGTTCTGCGCCGCCCCCTGCTGGTCAGTACACATCATAGCAAGCGGTCAAACTCTGGGTCAAACAATTTGCATATTAGGCTTTTATTATATAGGATGAACCCTTTCTCATAGGATCACATTCATTGTCCTCCGATCACCCTTTCCAGATTGCATTCAGATTTTCCCTCAGAGAGGAGCTGGCTCTCTTCAGACCTACTTCATTCTGCTCCTGAGGACTGTTGGCTTCATTTGCATATGGCTTATCTAATCATATCATTACCTCGCTGGGTCCCCTGAACCTGGGCTACCAGAAGTGGTGCCTACTCAGCTGAAAACCACCAGACCTTCTTTACACAGTTGAACTTCAACATGTTCTTATTCACCTCACATTAGGGATGCAAAAATATAAACACATTCCAATCTCTTTGGCTTCACCTGGCCTCTGTCTTTATGTATCTAAATAAGTACACCATATTCTCCCAAACCCACTAGTTTATGTTCTCTTTCAATAACATTACAGAATGTTTCCACGCATACATAAAGGCCAAAGGATACCTTTAAAACACACTAGTTCTATACACATTATTTATTTAATCTGATAAATTTTCTTCTCTGATGCAACAGATTTCTCTTCTGATCAATACTAGTCATCAAATGACTAAAAAAGAGAAGGCAATTGTCACCTATTGTCACCCTACAGCAAGGCACCATCCATACCAAGACCACCTCTGGACAGGTGTGGCCTCAGGACAAAACACATAGTAGGGCAAGTCTGGGTTGGACTTCAGTTCTCACTCTCTCATACTCTGGAAGCTCTCATCACTTCACATTCCAAATAACTGTATGATGCCCTCCATCATCTCTTTCTAAATTATTGTACTAACTTCTTATCTGGTCTCCCTTCTTTCTTGTTCTTAACACCCTATATCCTATTCTCAACGCAGTACTTGAATTGATCTTTCCAAAATGTAAATCAGATCATATGACTCTCCAGCTTGAAATCCTCACCCTTGGAATAAAATGGAAAGTTCTTGTCATGACCTACAAGACCCAAGCAGACCTGGCCCCCTCCTTCCTCACTGTGGATACTACCCACTTGCTCACTCTGTTCCAGCCACAGTGGCCTTCTTTCTGTTCCTGGAACACTCCAAGTTTCTTCCCACATCAGGATTCTTGTTCCTTCTATTAATCAAATAAGTGGCTCACCACAATAAACCTGTGGGGGGGGGGGACGGGGGGCAATGTGTATGGGTCTGCAAGACAGTTTGACTTTGCTGGGACCAGCTCTGCTTCAGGCTGCAAGTTGGCTGAGCTCGGGTCAGATCTATCCCACATATATCATATCCTTTTTGAACATGTGCTAACCAGAGCATGTTCTTTCCATCATAAGTAGCAGGAATATAAGAGGCTAGGCTAAGCTATGCAAACATGTTTGAAGTCTTGGAGATCGTTCCATTGGCCAAAATCAGTCATATGATCACGTCCAACATCCGAGTAGTAGGAAACTACACTTCACCCACAATGGGAGGATGCTGCAAAGTCACCTGGAAAATGGGATGAATAGAAATTCTATTGCAGGGCAGTGAAGCATTAGTACCCAGAATCCCATCTACTGGACTGCTCTTATCACCTAGAATGGCCGATTCCCATATTTCCTCATGGCTGACTCCTATCTTCAGTTCTAATGTCACTTCCTAATAGGATTCCCCACTGGCCATTGTATTCCCAATGTACACATACTCCCATATACATTGGGTACCTGGTCATAGCTCATGTATCCACAATAACTGTCTAATCCATTATCCATTTTTATTTTGTTCATAGTATGTATAGATTTAAATTAATTCACTTATTTATTTGCTGACTTCTTTATCATGTCTCCTTTCACTAAGAATTTAAGCCAGAATTTTCTCTGCCTTATTCAATGCTTGAACCAACTAGCACAGGGTAATAAATCTTGGTTGAGTAAATACCTATATTCTTATAAACACTTATATCTTCATTTTTCAGTTTAATATTAGTCCCTCAGCATATATTCACTTACTCATTGTCATAAATGAATAAATATATGAATTTTGTGGTGGGAGAGTCAGAGAGAATGATTGCATATATAATATAACATGGTCAAGAACAAAAGACTTGGAATCAAGCTCTAGCAGCATATGACCTAAGCCTCAGTGTTGATATCTATGGAATGGGAATAAAAACTGTAGATTTTCTGCAAGGATTAAATGAGATTATGCATGCACACCTTGACCTAAAGATGGGAGATTAGACAGCCCAGAGAGTGAGAGCCTTGTAGGACAATGTAAAACATTTGTTAATGGGTGACTCAGGTGGAACATGTACTTCTGAATACCTCAACCAGATTTCTCTAGAAAAAAGTAGATAGATAGACCTCTAGTCCCTATTGTCACACAGGCCATTCAGGTTGGCACTGGCTAGTGGCAGCACTCCCCAATGGTCTGTTCACACTTCTCTGTGCTGAGGGGCTCTTGGTGGCCTTTTAAACTAGTTTCCATTCCCCTAAGCATCACTTCAGGTCTTTGAAATGATTTATAAATTAATCCTAAATGATATGGTTACACTTTTCCATCATACCCTAATAAAATTACATTTTAGGAGCATGGAATTAAATTAAACCTTTGTTTTGCTTTTCAGAGGATTCTACGCCCATCATTTCTGCTTCCTAGAAGAACTGTATTAATGAATTAATTTTCCCATGAAGTAGGTAACAAATCAACTTGACAGCCCCATTTCTAATAAAAGGATGAACTGAAGTAAGGAGCAGGAACTCACCCCAGTGTCAGTTCCCCTAGTTGAGACAATATGTGATTAATTCTCTTAGTTTAGGGCTGACCTCTAATTAGTATGGCCTTGTATAGAGTCAACCCTCCCATGTTTTTAAAGAATACCAAAATTTAGTAGTTTAATAATGGTTTTGTGCCAAGGATATGAGAAAACAGTTACTCTTGTTTGATGGCAATATGAGTCTACAATTTTTCTCAAGAGTAATTTGGCATTTCCATCAAACTTTAAAGTACACATTTACTTTGGCCAAGAATTTTTATTTTTAGAACTACAGGCTAAGTCACTCCTATCCAAACAAAGAGGTAGATAGATAGATAGATAGATAGATAGATAGATAGATAGATAGATAGATAACAGATGATAAATTATAGTATAAGGATTATATATAGATAAATCTCTTTCTTAGCATTGTTCTAAATTGAAATGAACAAACAGGTATAAACTTGCATGTGATAAGAAAAATTTTGGAAGGCTGCACAAAAAATCTATTCAGAATAATAATGGAGATAGGTGAGCCAAAGGGACAGGGGAGAGTAGAGAAGCTCCGAGGAGAAAGAAGAAACTATAATTTTTCCTCTTATGGTATGATGATTACATTTTAAAAACATGAGTAGGTTTTAATTTATTTTATTTTGTAAATATATAATTAATACAAGGAAGAGAAAAAAATGTTGTATCTGTTTCTACAGAATTGTGTAAAGTACACACTTAAAGGCCTCTAACTTCTCCTGTTGTTCACGTTCCTGCCTCACTTGCTCCCACATCAGAGACAACATATACATTTTCTTCCTAAAATGAAAGAACTGACTTCAGCATCTCAAGGATTCATGTTGAAATGATGTGAGCCAAAGGAGAAAACAGGGTACCCTGGGTTTGGGACAAGTGGCTGGCAGATTGGGAGCAATGTCATTTTATGTCACCCTGTGGGGGGCATCAGTGCTCTTCTTTTGGGGTTTTTGAGGTTTGTCTGTCTGTATTAGAGGTATTAGAGCAGAGTTGGAATACTGGCCTTATTCATAGTTGCAATCCATGGAGAAGCTTAAAGGAAGGTCACTCTGTCAAGGTCAAACACTAGAATTCATTTATCTAGAGGGTCCATGCCACAGATAGAAAATGGAGCAGGCACCCTCCCCCTCCACTGTAAAAATTAAGCAGATATCATAGGAAACTGGCTCCGAGTATGTGTGATATGGGTTAACAACCTTAACGACAACAATAATGGCTTAGAATACATACTCTGAGCCAGGCTTTGTGCTAAGCACACTACATACACTGTCTCATGGAATCCTCACAACAGATCTGTCATGTTTATCGTACAGATTAAGTACTTATCCAAGAGTTTAGAAGTGGTAAAGCCAGGAATGAAACTATGTTGGCCTGATTTCTGAAGCCCATTCTACTTACAATAAGATGCTGTTATTTTTGCCTTGGCACTGGAAGAGGCTTTTTAGAGAGGCAGGGTCACTTAGTCTGCCCTGCACAGCGGTGGACCCATTATCTGGGCTTCTGGAGCCAAGGCTCACGACCACTCTGCCTTTCCCTTTCAGCACCTCTGAAAAAGGAGTTCTGCCGGAACCATAATAACTACGCGGAAAGTACACAGTCACCGCCGTATCAATCGTTTCCCAAGCTGCTGTGCTGTGCTGTGCTTGGGCTCTAGGGATAGAAACCCAACCTTTTGCTTCTTTCTTCAGCCCCCTTCATTTTCTTCTTCAAAACAAAAAAACACTATAAAGAAGATGCTGTTTTCTTTTTATTGTTGCAAAAATGGAGGTTCTGATGTATCAAGCATCGTGCCCAGAGTTACTTAACTAATTTCTTAACTTTCTGAATTTCATTTTCAATTTCATTTAGAGGTAATACTATCCAACCCTTAGAGGTGTTGAGATCATGTCTATAGCGTTCAGAGTACAGAGCAGGCATTCAATGAGCTGCAACTGCTTCACTGCTAAGTAGTTATATTGCCCGGGGAAGCCATGTATAACCTACTGACCCTGCCCATCTTATATAACTTCTCTAAACATCATCTGTCCAATGGGAATATTATAACCCAGCTCACAGGGCTATTGTGAGGATTAAATGGAATAAATATACTACATAAACAATTGCAATAGTGACTGGCTCATATTCCAAACTGAATTCATGATAATCTCCTTTAAAAAAATGCTGTTGACAATATGTCCATCTATCAAACTCCAGGAATGTGTTGTGTCATGTGTGAAAGCAACAAACTCCCTCTCCTTGTCCCTCCCCCAGCCTACTTTCCCCAGTCTCCTTAGGAGAACATAGAATTTTAGGTGAGAATTCTTTCTCCCCACTAATGTTGGTTGTTAATAGGACAAAACAGCCCTCCAACAGCTTCTAGCTTTTTCCTCATGCTCTGCGTCACTGAGGGCTCTTCCCAGTGGCTGGCAGCAAGATGCATCAGAGGAGGATGCATTTTGGCAGAGGCCTTATTCAGAAACACTGCTAATGCAATTCTAGGCTCTGACCATACACTTGATCACTTTCCAGCACAGCATTTGATGTGAAAGGGAGGGAGAAAGAATCCCTCTCACCCAGGGCTAAAAATAATTTCTGAGGGCTGGAGGCAAAGCAGAGGTGATGCCAGCTATCTCCTAGAACAGCTGATAAACCTGCGGTCTCCTGAAAGCCAATTTCATCCAATTTTTTCCCTATCTTTTTGCCTCCCCTACCTACTCTTTCCCCCTCCT
>NW_005371920.1:1272770-1290664 GCF_000412655.1 Myotis brandtii | reverse complement strand
GCCCCCGCCCCGGGACCTGCTGGGGAAACCTCACAAATTAAACTCGGGAAACTCTGGGTGTCTATCATTTACTCCCCAGCCCGAGGTTGTAGCTTCCACTCTGCAAAGTCTTCTCACTGGGTCAGTACAGCTGATTAGAAGACTTGCCCCCTCGTGCTAGGCCTCCAGGTGCCCAGTTTGGGAACTCAGCAGCTCCACACGAAATATGCCAGATCTGTCAGGAGGCAAGACGGCTCACAGATGCCTGGCTGGGGTAGTAGTGCAAGATGCAGGCAAACAATATCACCAGGAGCTAGAAACTCAAAGGAGATTTCAGCCATGTGGTCCCTTAATGCAGAGGGGCAGCGCCTTTAGCTTCTAACTGCTCTCCTGAAAGCCAGCTTGGTAGAAATTGTCCCTGGCAGCAAGCAGGCACATCTTGCCTGTTTTCATGGGAACACAGGGAGCTACGTCCCATCTGTTACTTGTAATGTGGTTATCTCTGTGAAATGCACACACACAGGGCTAGCTGGGACCTAAAGAGGCCAAAGAGTTCCAATGTCTAATTAAAAAATGCTCACCATGGTGTGCTGAGGTTAAGGTGGTATCTGCTTTAAAATTCACACTATCATATCAGCCTAGTCATCACAATGTTGTCCTCATTTTCCAAGGAAAGTCACAAAGTTAGTGGAGCAGTTAGGAAGTGTCCATAAGGAATAGAAAACCCAAATGACTGGCTTATACAAGCAGGAAATTCTTCTTCTTATATAACAGTATAATGGGAGACAGACAGCTATGGCCTTTGGTGTAATGTAATGGTTCAAAAATGATTGCATGTCAGGGGGAAGAGATTAAGGAAATAAAAAAAAAAGAAAGATTCATGGGCACAGATAACAGTATGATGATTGCCAGAGAGAAGGGGAGGGAGAAGGTAGAAGAAGGCAAAAGGGGGATGGAAGGAGACTTGACTTGGGGTCAAGTCTACAGGACAACAGCATCCTTCTCTTTCCCCGCCCCCTCCTGTGCCGCCCTCCCCCCCTTCCGCTTTACATACACACCAAAGATTTATCCAGTCCAAACTGTCAATCATGCTGAGGTTGAGAAACCCTGCTGTATGGTAAACTCACCTCTGACAACACTCCTCTGGCCCACAGGGACCTTGAGTGTTCCCTTTTTGTGCTTCCCATAACTCTCACACCTCTGACATCAATCATCTATGAATTGCCATGACATCATGTCACTCTTCAGCAGCCTCCCAGAACCAGCTCTGAGCACACTGATGACTCTGGTGGTGGTGCATGGAGACAAGCACTATTGTTGACAACTAACATTATGTTTAAAGTCATCCCTAGAGGCAGGAGCCTGGCCTGGTTTACATTTTACAATTTAAGAGTCTCCTGAACATTGAGATTATAGAAAAAGTTATTATAAATGAATTCAGTCACAATTCCTAAGACACTGAATCTAACAGGCATCTTAAATGTGTTGATGGTAACCTACGGGACTTGTCAAAAGAACTGCTACCTTAAACACAATGTTTAATTGCAGGAAATAACCTAGATTACTAGTAACCTAAATTGCTGAGGATGGATTTCTAATAGGAAATCAGTTGCTATTTGAAACACAT
Source organism: Myotis brandtii (assembly GCF_000412655.1). Taxonomy (NCBI): domain Eukaryota; kingdom Metazoa; phylum Chordata; class Mammalia; order Chiroptera; family Vespertilionidae; genus Myotis; species Myotis brandtii. Next base: position 1,289,058 of record NW_005371920.1, on the reverse strand, counting down.
TCCTACATTTTTGAGGTTGATGTCAAGAACAGACATGTACCTCATCAACTACTAGTTGGGTGTCCCTCTAATGGTCACTTTCCTGCACTTCCCTGATCATCCATTTGAAAAACGTAACTTGCTTTGCCTATAAAAGGCATATAGTTGCTTCCAATGAGGCTTTATTAACCATATTAATTTCAGAGATACAATCTCAAGGTAAAGTGATTGAGGAGGAGCTCTTTTTTTTTTTAGCGTGAATCTAATATAGCTTACATATGGTTCTTAAGTGCTTATTAAAAATCTCAGCTACATGTCTGAATTTGTAGACTCTGATCCAATGATGTGGAGAGCAGCAGACCATTAAAATTAATTGAAAGTGCTAAACCATTTCCAGATTGAGTTATTTTGTATTAGAGGCCCAATGCACGAAATTCATGCAAGGGCCTTGGCCCCAGCCCCTGCCCGCCACTGCCGCGGCCCCCACCTGCTGCAGCTTTGTCTGGAAGGAAGGATGTCCGGAAGGACGTCTGGTCTAATTAGCATATTATGCTTTTATTATTATAGTTTATAAAAAGTTAAGTAAAATGGGAGGTGCTAGGTTACCTCTGCTCTGAAGAATTAGTCTAATGTTATAATAGAAACATCTCAAATTAAATTACTAAAAAAACTCATTAAGATGTATGTGTATGTATGTGTGTGTATGTGCATATGGTTTCCAAATCACACTTTGCCACTTGTAATTTAAATACTGACCTACTCTCATTTAGAGATAACTTGAGTCTCAACAGTGAGAAAGTAGCAAGGGTTCTAACCAATCTGCACACCTGGTAAGAACCTGGACTATCTCACCTGTGCTAAAGCCATCTATTTGAATGAGGTTTGTTGTTTGTTTTCTTTTATGGACTGTAAATATATGAAGAGGAAAAATGCTTTCCTAAAAATCAAGACTATCTTATTTTATTGCATTTTGCATTCTTTATCGCCCCTGCCGTGTAGGACAGGAAACTCAAGTGGACATCTGCTCATGGTCTGCTCGGCAGAAAGATGGGACATTAGGGATCTTTCATCTGAGGTGTTCCAAGGGATTTCTAAAGCAGCCATTCCAATGTCTTTTGAATTGATGGTAAAGACAAGGAAAAGCAGGGAATCATCTTTCCATGAAAAACATCCACAAGAAAAAGCTTGAATTTTTGCACTTGCCACATCTGCTCTGGAGTACCCATCATGCCTCATCTCATGCCTCTCTGTTCTTCCCACACTGTACTCCAGACACAATAGCCTCCTTCAGTTCCCCAAACACTCAATGCTCCACCTCACCTGTTCACCTGCAGTTCTCATCCCCAGAATGCTCCTTCCCTCTCCTCCCTTCGCCCACCATGTTTCCTTCTCAGGCGTCTCCCCTGACATCTCACACTATGCTAACCACCTCCTTGGCATTCTGAGCTTTCCAGGACATGAGGCAAAAAAACTACAGTATAAATATATTTTAATATATTTCTCCCACTATAATTCAAATCTCAAGAAGATAAGGACGGTTGCTTTTTATTATCATTTCATTCCTAGAAACTAGCACAATGCCTGGAACATGCACTCAATATATACTGAATGAATAAAGAAAAATAAACTTTCTATGAATCATGACCACATCCTCTCTTTGTTCATTTGTTTCTTTCCTGAGTCTATATAACTGAGCATAGTTTACATTAAAAATGGTCCCATTTGAGAGTCAGGAAAAAGAGTCCCCCAGATATTTCTCACTGGGCATAATTAGCTAATGTGCATATAGACCAGGGGTCCTTAAACTTTTTAAACAGGGGGCCAGTTCACTGTCCCTCAGACCGTTGGAGGGCCGGACTATAGTTTAAAAAAAAACTATGAACAAATTCCTATGCACACTGCACATATCTTATTTTGAAGTAAAAAAACAAAACGGGAACAAATACAATATTTATATTTGCATGTGGCCCGCGGGCCGTAGTTTAAGGACCCCTGATATAGACCATATGTTGACAGGGAGTTGACAGGGTAAGGACAGTGTCTAATTCACAGAAATTAAAGATGAGAAAAGTCAGTTAATTTATCCCAGGCCAGAGAGAAAGAAGACTGGCCTGCTGCTAAGATTCTAGTCATTCCTTTGTGGCATGTTTAAACATCCCAACCATTTATTTGTAATTAGGCACAGTGGGGAGCTAAAATGACCTTTCCCATCTAAAGCTTTGCCAGCATTTCTGCAAAAGTTTGTCACAGTCTACTGTCAAGTCTTAGCTATTGCCTGTCACATGGTTACTCTACAAAGGGACAGCATGCTCAAATTCCTACAGGGCCAGTTAATGCCAGCGACCCTGGGGAGGGGACACTGCAGCAAACTGAGAGCTCACACCTCATGGGGAGGAGCAGACTCAGGTTAGCTGCAGTCTATTGCTGCCGTGTTAAAAATGGGGATCCAGTGTGGTTGTGAAGTCTCCCTATTTTTTAAATGAGAGCCATTATAAAGGCCAAACAAAAAATATCTCTGAGAGGGATATATACCCAAGGGCCACCGGTTTGCTAATTCTGCTCCATAATTCCTCTTCATTCTTCGAGGATCCTCTTCGTTCTTCAAGGATCAATATATATTGAGTGCATGTTGGCCATGGTGAGAAATGCTGTCTGGGGCAGACCCAGGTCCTGTAAAGTAGTCACGCCAAGTGATATCTTCTTGGCCCAAAGTTCAAAGAAAACTACTTTACTCCCTTATCACCAATAACTAATCAGTCTTCATTCTCTCTCTGAGAACCAGTCTTCAATTCACACTATGTATGAAAATCACCAGTTTCAACTTGTATTTGACAATGTGAAGGGGCCCCACTGGAGAAAATTTCAATCTCATTCAACCTATTCCCCTTCCAATACAGCCTGTCTCTACCAGTGAAAGAAAATGCCATGCTGATTTTTTCTTTTATTCATTTCTATGTGCTGAGACATTAAAAATATATAACAAAAACCAGAGAGAGACTAAGACACCTACCCGTCACCAAGAAGCACAAACTATTCAAATGTTGGCATATTTGCTTTAAGTCTTTTCTTTAAGTAAATGAAACAAACTATTACAAATGAACATAAAATTTCTTTGCCTCAATTCCCAATCTCATCATCTTGACTTTTCCTCAAGACCACATCTTCAAACTATATTGATCCAATCCCTTTTACATTTTTATACACATATACATGTGTCAAACAGTATCTATATTATTTTAGGGGATTTAATTAGCACAAATGTCATCATACTGTGTGCATCATTCTGCAATGGTTTTCCAGTCATCTATGCATTTGAAATCCATACATACATAGAGGGATGGAGAAAGGGATGGAGGAAAGAGGAAGAGAGGACAGAGAGAGAGAGGGAGACACAGAGAGCAAGATTATTCCTTTTAACTTCTAATATAGTATTCCACCATATTAATATACTTCATTTTATCTTTATACATGATGGCATGTATACCAGGACATGATGCAAAAACTTCCCCCCAAATTATCAATCAGCAAAAGAAGTAATCATATGTGAGACTTTACAAAGTCTTTCATATTACAACTAGAGGCCCAGTGCATGAAATTTGTGCATGGGGGGCAGGGGTCCCTCAGTCCAGCCTACACCCTCTCCAATCTGGGACCCCTTGGGGGATGTCCGACTGGCAGTTTAGGCCCGATCCCTGCGTAAGCCGGCAGTTGGACAACCCTCTCGCAATCCGGGACCACTGGCTCCTAACCACTCACCTGCCTACCAGCCTGATCCCCCTAACTACTCTCCCCTGCCAACCTGATTGCCCGTAACTGCCTCTGCCTCGACCCTGCCACCATGGCTTTGTCCAGAAGGACATCCGGAAGGTCGTCTGGAAGATGTCCGGTCTAGTATAGATGCAATATCGCTAGTACCTTATTCCAAACACAGCATTGTTGGGGAAGACAGATTATGTAGAAGTAACTATGCAATGTTAGTTTTAGATGCTAAGAGAGGTCACTTAATGCACTATCTCTTCAAAATGCAGAAGAAAGAAAAAGAGAAATTTAACACAGGTCAGATAATTATTTATGAGTGTAAGACCTCATAATTGCAAGTGTCATGAGCCATTACACAGAAGCCCTGTACAGATCACTTTAAATCAATACAGTAACTGATTATGTATGGAGAGCAAATGCATAACTACAGGACAAATGAACAAGCCACTTGGTCTCATGTTAAGGAATATGGATTCTTTCAGTTGGGATAAAACTTCCAGAGAAAACATCATTGACTTATTCATAAACTGCTGAGTCTGACATGCCCTGTGATGCTGTTTACATGACTCAGAAAGTGGTTCTTCGTGATGAGAACCCTGATGTCAAAGGCACATAGCAGTTCAAGTCAAATCATTTTCTGAAATATGTAATTGCAGAAAGAGAACAACACTTCTAGGTTAATATTTTATGTAATATGTGAGTTCAAATATGTATATTTAGCATTTTAAGTAAACAGTTGGCTATTTTTTTCACATCCCTAAAAGTTTATGTTCAACTTGGCCCAAACCTCTTTTCTTTAATTTTCCCTTTGAAAATATGGGAGACATTTGTGGTATATTTGGAATTGCCTTACATTTAGGCACATGATCAACTGTTTCTTTATTAAAAACAATGTAGCAATGAACAGCCTGGTACATGTTTCCTCCTGCACATGACCAATAACAAGAATTTCTCTGGGGTATATGCTGTAGGAGAGAATCGCACACTATTTTCTTACTCTGTAATGTCTTTAGAATCCTGTGCTGCTTCTCAAAGGACTTTTTGTTTCCAGGGGTCAAGGAGCCACTGAGAAACAGGCTGAAATACCAGGTCAAATCCTCTTAGAAGTTTCTCTAACAAGGGGGCCCTTTGTAGCACAGCACAGTGCCGTTTGAGATAATCCTCTCTCACTAACCCCTCACTCAGCATTTACGAAACAGGGACCGTTCAGAGTCTCCGTCTCAAAGCAACATTCACAGGAACAAGTCACAGGTAGGCCATAGAGATTCTGGCACTTACCTTCAGTCCATTTCTGCATAGTAGGCATCCCTTCTCATTAGTATGGAGTTCAGATTCCAGAACAAGAATCAGTGTATGGTCTGGTGGTACTGCATTCAGGAGTCAGAGGGGCACCTGGAGGTCCTGACCATTTCCAGAGCACAGAGAGATCTGGAGATGAAAAGAGGTATTAGATGAGGGTAAACCCTCCCCTGACTGAGCTAAAGAGGGAAACTAACTGTGGATTTGAGAAATAGAAGCCATTGGTGACTCAGAGAAGCAGCAGACTCAGAAGCAAAGCAAGAAGAAACGCCGTTCAATTCTCTATGTGGTAATTCTGTAAATGTGCCCCTTGATAAAGCCCATACTCAAAAGCTGACATATATTAAGTCCCATTGACTTTGTTCAATACATCAGGAAGCCTAACAGCATACTGCATAAGCTCACAAAATGAGATTCTCCCAGAAAAGAAGCCCAACTCCAAGGTCCCTGGAATAACTCGGGACCAACCCATTCAGGGTTACTTCGTGGATTGGAGTAGCAGCCCTACTTCTGGATAGCTGCTTCATCCTCTACAAAAAGCGAACAGTAATCCCTATCTCCTGGGGTTCTTGTGAGGAATAAATGCCATAATGCACGTGGAGCACCGAGGAAAGTCTCTGTGACCTGAGGAAGTATTTGATACAAGCTAGCTATATTCTCCTCGTTTCATTTTAAAAGTAACCAGAACACTATAATGCTAACATTAATACCAACACTAATGTATCAGTCACTGAATATTTATTATTCTGAGCCACTGGACTATTTCATCTCCTTCAACCTTCATAAGCAGTATGTATCATTTCATGTTCATTTTACAAATGAGGAAACCCAGGCTCAAAAGGTCAACTAGCTTGCCCAAGGTCCACTCTGAGAGAGGGGAAGAAATGGAACTCAAAACTAAATTAGGCCAATTTAAAAATAAAGCCTCTTTCTTTATTTTTCTATTTTATTTGTAATGAAAATTTCATATATTTCAGGTGCATGACAACACATAGTAAAATAATTACTACAGCCTATGAGTTAATATATCATCTCTTCAATCATTACCTTATCTTTTTATGTCATGAGAACACCTGAAGTCCACTCTCTTAGCAAGCTTCCAAAATTCTATACACTCATCCTGCGTGCATGAGCTCCTAGAGGTGTTCTCCTACAGAACTGCAACATTGAACCCTTTCACAACATCTCCCCATCCCCCACCTCTCCACCCCTGGTAACCACCATCCTACTCTCTAATGCTATGTATTCCACTTTTTAAGAATTGTATGTAAGTGTGATCATGCAGTGTTTTTCTGTCTGAGTCTGGTTCATTTCACTTAGCATAATTGTCCTCCAGATTAATTCAGGTTGCTGCAAATCCAAAGCCTCTTCGCCTTAATGGACCACCCTGCCCAGCTTCTTCTGCTGAGGACAAACTGGAGGAAGAGCCATTTCTGGGAGAATGTGATTTATACAAGTTTCCCCAAGAGTGGGCAACATTAAAAGCCCCAAAGTGATATTGACTTTTAAAATTTCTAAATAATGTGGAGCTCAGGGGTTTTTTTACCTGAAATCTCTGAGAAGCTGATTCCCCTCATCTCTTTTTTCACAAAGTCTGCAAACACAGGCCTGATTGCAATCTCCAAATTGGGTTGGCTGTTGCCACATGAGTCTCAGGGCCTGTGTCTGTCTGTCTCTCTCTCTCAATGCTTCCTCCCTCAAGCAAAAATCAAGTTTCATTAAAAGACTCAGAGAATGCAGTTTACTCTCAACAATTAAAGGATGAGTATGTGGTTGTTAAAAGAACAAAACACAAAACTGTAGGAACCCAATTATTTCTGCTGGGGTCTGAAATGAGTTTGGGGCTGGCACTTAAAGGTGGATATGTCTAACATACTAAAAATTGACTTGAGACCCAACAATACAGGTTTCTGAAAAGGACTGACACTTAAGCATTTGAAAACCTGATCCATTTTCTTTCCTTCTGGGTCTATTTCATTCATTCACCTATTTCTATGCACCCACCCTGTGAAAGGGCTGGGAATCATGGGTATTAAAGCATAATCTTATCAGCAAGCTAACGCTTACCACACAAGTAAGCATTAGGGCTATGCCTGAGGGAAGCAGAGTGACATAATAGTTGTAAAAGTCACTAGTTATTAAAATGCTCTGCTCCAGGTCCTGTGTCCCATGTCTATTATTTTCTTTGATTCTTACAATCCAATAGGATCCTTATTGTCACAAATACAAAACAGAGACTGGGGGGGCATGACTCATCCAAGATCACACATTTACTAAATGACAAAGATGGAATTCAAGTACAGATGAACCTAACTCCAGAACCTGTTTTCTTAACTGTAATGCTATCAAGAAAGCACAGTGAAGGACACAAAATCTGCAATAAAGGACAATCAGGGAAGTCTTCATGGAGGAGACAGCTCCCTGAGTCTGAAAAAAATATTAGCAAAGGCCCAGGGCAAGTGGCTTCCTGTACCTGTACTTGGAGAGGCTGGTGAGCAAGTGGGTGGCAGGGCCATGAAGAGCCCAGTATATAGCAGGCTAAGAAGATGGAGCTTGGTCTGAAAAGTCATGGGAAGCCACTGAATGATTTTAAGCAAGGAAGTTACATGTCTGGAATTTCTTTATATAAAGATCACTCTGGCCACTCTGTGAAAAATATATCAGAGGGTGGTAAAACTGAATCATGGGCGACATATCAAGCTAATAACAATACCAATGATAACAATAGCTGCCAGTAATCAATATTGCAACGATTCAGACAAAATGATGAGAGCCTGAGCGGCACTTAGAGTACAATGATCATATAGCTGGTAAATGATGGTGTTAGGAAAGATGCCCTCTCTTATTTGAAAAATAACATTTTCTCATTTGGAGAAGTCTTCCCTCATTTTTTAAAAAATTTTATATATTTTTTTATTGATTTCAGAGAGGAAGGGAGAGGGGGAGAGAGATAGAAATAGCAATGATAAGAGAGAACCATTGATCCGGCTGCCTCCTGCACACCCCACACTGTGGATCGAGCCTGCAACCCAGGCATGTGCCCTGACTGGAATCAAACTTCGACCTTCTGGTTCATAGGTCAATGTTCAACTAGTAAGCAATACCAGCTGGGATTCCCTCATATTTTGCAGTGTACTACTGTATAGGAATAACTAACCAAAAGCCTTGTTCAACAATCACTCTTTAAATAGGAAGTAATTCACTTAATTCAGAACAATGGCAAGGAAAAAAATGTTTCAAATTCATATGATAAATAACGATAGAATAATATATAAACTATTTTCTTCAAAAGAATCTGAACAGGCATTGATGGGGGAAGGGAGCTTCTGTAGCTATTCAGGCAGTATAATGGATCCCTGTGATGAGAAAGTTCTGTACCTTGACAGTGATGACAGTTATGCAAACCCACACATAAAATCACATGGAACTAAATTCACACACACACACAAAGGAGTGCACACAAAACTGGTGAAATCTGAATAGATTTGGTAAACTGCATCAATGTCTATTTCCTGGTTGTGATATTGTACTAAAGTTATACGAAATATTACCATTGAAGAAAACTGAATGGAAATGTACAGGATCCCTGTGTATTATTTCCTGTTACTGAGTGTGAATTTACAATTATCTATCTATATATATAAAAGCCTAAGCAACCGTTACAACCAGTCGACCTAATGACCGGTCGACCTAATGACTGGTCGACTGGTTGCTATCATGATGATGTACTGACCACCAGATGCTCAATACAGGAGCTACCCCCTGGTGGTCAGTGTGCTCCCACAGCCAACCTTCCGCAGCCAGCCAACTTCCCATGGTCCCTCCCCCCAGCCCGCTGGCCCTGATCAGCTCCAATCGATTTTATTTTTTAAATATATTTTATTGATTTATTACAGAGAGGAAGGGAGAGGTATAGAGTTAGAAACATCGATGAGAGAGAAACATCTATTAGCTGCCTCCTGCACACTCCTACTGGGGATGTGCCCGCAACCAAGGTACATGCCCTTGACCAGAATCGAACCCGGGACCCTTGAGTCCGCAGGCCAACGCTCCATCCACTGAGCCAAACCAGTTAGGGCAAAATAATTTATTTTTAGAAAAATAATATAAAATAACCAGTAGTTCTCCATTTATTGTGAGTTATAGGGATATCTAGCAAGAACTATAGACTCTTGACCCATAAAAATGCACATGCAAAATGTTTCATACAATTTCATAAAGTTCATGAAGCCCCTGAAATTTCTCTGAATCTCTATACGTTGCTATTATACAGCTCTAGTCAAAGATGCCCCGAAAGTTGATGCTTTGCCCTTCCAAGGATAGTGTTGTCCTAAGAGCTTTCATTCAAGACTATATTCAAATCCAGATTCTCATATTTCTAGAACTCTCCCTGGGCAGCTCATTTATCCTCTCTGTTTCTCTGTGTCTCAGTAAGATGAAATCTATAATTTATATACCTTCATAAGGATTAAATTAGTTGACATAGTAAAACACAAGAGTACTGGGCATATAATAAGCACACAAACATGTGAACTGTTATTATCTCTAAGACTGCTGTGTGTGGATTCCTTCCATCTCTCCCGCCTCATCCTGCCCTGTATTCCCACTCCCATGCTCTGCTTTAACCACAATTGCTCCCACTTCAGAAATTTTACATGTGCTGCCCCTCTCAACCACCAGCTCTCACCCTCATTCAGCATGCTAACCTTTCACTTCTACCCATCCAACCTCAATGCAAGCATCACTTTGCTCCCACTTCAGAAATTTTACATGTGCTGCCCCTCTCTCAACCACCAGCTCTCACCATCATTCAGCATGCTAACCTTTCACTTCCACCCATCCAACCTCAATGCAAGCATCACTTCCTCAGAGAATTCTTCTCTGACCTCTCTGACAAGGTTAAATGTTCCTTTTACAAGCTCTTATGAAGTTCAACCACATAGTCCTTCTTAGATGTAGTTTCATTATACAACTGGAGTGCTATGTGATTGACATACATCTCTCTGCAAGATAAAAACAGGATCTGATTTTGCTCGCCATAGTGTCCTGAGCATTTATCACAGTCCCAGGCTCACTATAAATACTCAGTAACTGTTAGATGACTGAATGAATACATAAATAAATAAACTTATAATGACAGAAACTGACAAGACATATACTACTTTATACAGAAGGGTGTTCACCCAACAGAGGGCAGGTCTCCTTCCCTATCATCAGTCTCCAAGAGAGAGCACTATGCTCACAAGGATCTTCTATTCCATCTAGTACTTCCATACCTTTCATCTCAAGTTTTTATCACAGTGAAAGGGGTTCTAATTCACTTACTCTTTGTAAGGAACACTGGAATACATGAAAATAATAGAGGCATAGACAGTCAAAATGCCTTTCTGCTTTGGGTTATACCCTAAACACAATCTCTCCCACCCCACTCCCGGCACGCACACACAGTCACTGTCATTCACACACAAAAGGGACCCAAAGAGAAAATTAAATTTCCCAGGTCTTTTCAAGATTCAGATGCATATCTCATCAATGTTTATTCATCATCCTCATTGTACTGATTCTCAAGAAAGTAAGTGGTAGTTAATGAAAAAGAAGAATGCCTTAGAAAAAGGAAAAATAAATTTTACAATTAGGCTCTCCTCCATTCTCCACTTATACACCTAATCTTTCTAGACCCTTGGCCCGGCATCTCCTTCAGTTTCTCTGCTAAGGCATGTTAGCAGAAAGGTCCCACAGTTGGATTAATTGGATCAATGCTGAAGTTTTCATTTGCTACATGAGTTTAACAAATTAATCTGGCATGTAATGAAATACTGTGAAACTGTTTCAGAATGGATATTGCAAATACTGCCTTGTTCAATTACTGTCAAAATACACATACAGAAAAAAATATGGAAATATGAACATATAATTGCAGACTTAATTACTGCTCTGTGCTAACCAGAGGCAATCATACCAAATTTGTCGAAGCATTTAAACTAGTTATAAAGTCTCTGTATAATTCCAAGAAATGGAAACACGTAACCAAACACTAAACCCAATCTTTCTTAATTTCCTTGATTTGTGAAGATGGCACAAGAAATGGTAGTTAACCGAGGCAGAGGACAGGGGAAAGGGGGAAATGTTATCAAAGGGTTCAAAGTTTCAATTATGCAGGATGAGTAAGTTCTAGAGAACTAATGTACTACATGGTAACTGTCATTAATAACAATCCTATATACTTGAAATTTACTGAGAGAGTAGATCTTAAGTGTTCTCACCACACACACATGAATATGAGCACATACACACAAATGATAACTATTGGGGGGGACCTTTATTCTTGTTATCTAAGTGATCATCCTGAAGCTTAACATGAAAAGTGCATACATTGAGCCCAACAGGCCTGGTTCAGACCCTGGCTCCAGCTCTATGGCCTTGGGAAAATCACTCCATCTCTCTGAGTCTTAGTTACCTTAGCTGTAAGGAGACACTGATAATACCTACTCCACAGGGTTGTTGTAAAAAGAATAGCAATAATAGTAATAATAATAACAGACATAGGAAAGAGGACAGGTCCTGGCCTCACAGCTCTGGAGAGACAGACCAGATACCTGGGCAGATCCCAGTGTTTCCATCTAATAGGCCACCATCTGCAAGTATACCTGAAAATCCTTCGGCTATTACTTGGGTAAGAAAGGGGGGCAGGCTTGGGACTGCAAGCCTATAACTGTGTCCCTGTGTAACTCTCTCCACAGGCGCTTCACAGACAGCAGCTGCCTCCTTAGGCAGGAGGGTCTGAAGTTTGGTCAGGGGGAGATCTGCGAATGAAATATCTCAGAACAAGGAACCAGCCTGGCTGTTAGAAAGATTTGCCAAGCTGAGTAAGAAAACCAGCTGGACACCTGCAAATGTCCTGGGTAGGGACAAGTGCTGTGTCGTCTGGCTTGGCTTGAGCATAGTTGATTTAATTTATTAATTTAGTTGGTTGAAACCCAAAAGCCATAAGAAAGAATCAGCACTTGTCAAGTGCCTACTATGTGCCTGGAATTTCTGTTACCACATCTTCATCTGTGAAATGAGAATGACAATAAAATAATACCATCCTTTGAGTTAATTAAGAAATTTTTTTAGAAAGATGGTGTAAGGATGAATAGAACAGAATTTTAATTGGATCACAATTCTGAATCAGATCTTGCAACTTAATGGTTTACAACGTACTTTAATGTGCATTATCTCATTTCAATTATCTTGAGAATTATGATTATGTGTGAAATTTAATAAGCCTGTCACTTTTCCTCAAAGATAGACAGTTCATTTACTAATGAGTATTGATTGAGTGCTTACTAGGTCTCAGATACAGTTCTCAGCACTGGAACACAGCTGTAAACAAGGCAGTGCTTTTGTTATAAGGAGTCTGGCATTGCAGTGACAGATATCAACAACAAACACATATGAACAACAAATGAAACAAAATAATGTGTGATACAGAATAACTGTGTCTGCTTTAGATTGGGTGCTTAACAAAGGACTCACTGAGGAGACATTTGAGCACAAGCCTTAAAGTTCATGTTCGTTTGTGTGAAAAATGTCTTATTCCTACATGCTTAGTACTTTCTTCATTAAACTATTGGCATAAGTTTTATGTCATTGACAACGATCAAAATGCCTAGAATAGGCATTTATTTCAACCTTCTTCCTGCTCACACCTTGACCAGAGCAAGTGCTATATAACCACAATGACCTGCTTTACTAAAAGAAATAATTTGCACTTGAATACTACTTTAAACTTTCAGATATCTTCACATCTATTTTTCCTGACTCTGAGAAGCGGACATTGTTATGTCTGTGGTGCAAGTAAAGAAACTGTACCTGTCTCAGGTCATACAGCAAGTGGGTAACTCCAACTCAAGACTGCTGACTTCTAGTTCAATGCTCTTTGCAGAATATACTTTTAGTAAAGAGAATTCCATTAAATTCAATCAACATGTATTAAGTATCTATAGTTGTTTTGTTCACTACCTGTTGATGGAGATTAACACAAAGTGAGAAAAGACACAACCTTTGACCTTATCAGGCTCCCAATCTGATGGAAAAGCATTTAAATAATTAATTATAAAGTCATTAGAAAAGTCCAACACCTTGGGAAGTAAAGAACACAGTTTCATAAGGATAGCCTGGGCCTTAAAGGATGAGTAGGAGTTTACCAGAGACAGAATGAGGCAAGAGGGTTTGGTCCAGAGTAAATTGGCCAAATTGCAACAAAAACAGGAAAAGCAGTAAGTTAGGAAAGCGGCAATCAGACCCTTGTGGCTGGAACAGAGGGTCAAGAATAAGTGGGACGAGGCATAAGATGAGTCCAGCAAAGTAGGCAGGGGCCGGATTGTCAATGGTACTGAATGGCTGGCTAAGAAATTGGGACTTTGTCAGTTCTGAAATGGAACTCACTGGAGCATGGACAGCTGGTGCATATACATACAATCAATGTCTTAGAAAAGGGCACTGAAGCAGAGCAGAAAATGAGTTGGAGCCAAGCATGGCCGGTGGCAGGAGACCAGTTCTAACAGTTATAGTCATCCAAGGAGGAATGCAGAGGTCTTAAACTAGGACAGTGCCCATTACAAAGGCAGCTAACACTCCATCTTGGATGGGGAAATAATGGGAAGAGAAGAAAGCAAATATCTGGACATCTTGTCTTTATTAAATCCCTCTCCAGGTCTTGGTATAGTCTTGAAATGTGTTTGTTTGAACTGGAAGTAAACGCTCTGAGAGAATTTTAAAACCCTGACCTTTACTTTGGTTGTTGTCTAAGAGCTCACATATACACATTCTGCCCTAAGAAAGCTCTTTGATCTGCCTCATCATGTGAATGGTGGTTATTTATTGCATGTCCCCATGGCATAAATAAACCCATAAAGCCAGGAGCCATCCCGCAGGGCATTCACGAGCTCATCTAATCTTGTATATATTAAGGAAGTCTGAGTAAGACACCTCCTGATTCCCACCTTGAGTTGTTAAGCTGGCCTCTAACCTTTGACTGTTCTGACACAGACTGAAAGGCTTTGCCTACTTCTTCATTTGCTTTCTCCTAAAAGAGACTGTTTTGATAAGTGATGGGTAATTGCTGTTTACTTCTGGCTAGTGTCAGAGGCTGCACTTTGCAGAGCACATGTGGATTAGGCACTTCCCCTGAAGAGTGGAAGTTCAAAACCCTAACCTTGATAATTGAAGAAAAGGCCTAGAAAACAGTTTGGCAAGTCACATCCAGCACTGGGGATGTGTCTCCCTCATAGCAATCCTCACTCAGCTCGGCCAGGAGAAAAGGAAAGACTGAGGATCTGGAAGGTTCACTGTTCACAATAATTTGTAGCTCCCTGCAAACGGTGCATCAGCAAAGCCATCTCCCCAGGCTCTGCAAAGCCTCTGTGCTAGGTTTGAAAATACAAGTTCCTTGCTCTAATGCAGAAAATGGATCAACAGGGCCTGAATCAACAATTTTATTTAGATACAGAATATATATCTAACATGCTAACCAACATATAATGTCTAAGTTATACTGTGAAATCCTTGATACCATAAGAAAAATTAACCTAATCCAAAAAGGATCTGGATTCAAATCCATGCTCTGCCCCTTGCGAGCCAGGTGACCTTGAGAAAGTTATTTAGTGTGCTTATGTTTTTGTTCCTTAAAGTAAAGTGGTAATGATGGAAGCTATCACACAAAATTGTTGTAAAAAATTAGGTGACAAAATACATGTATAACACTTAGTACACTGTCTGGTACATAGTAAGTGCTCAATAAATGTCTGCGGATATGATTACTATTGTCATACTTATTAGCATTATCATTCCCTTTCTTGCCTTATGCCTATAGTGTGCTGGTAAAAGCATGAGTGATGGGATCAGCATTCTAATCCCATCTAGAGCATTCATTAGGTGAGTGATCAAATACTCTTCCTCATCAACAAAATAAGGATGTTAATAATAGTATGTCCTCAGGGGGGTTGGAGAAGGATTAAATAATGTAACAGATGGGTCTTGACACACAGTACATATTCAGTATATGTCATTGCTATTATCCTTATCATCAGCGTCAACAACACTATTTTCAACAACACCCCAGTTTAATTGCCAACACCATAGTGTAAGGTGTGTGAATGATACAAGAGAGAAGGCATCTCTCTTATTTTTTAAAAATAACCCCTTAAGACCTCTCCCCCAAAGGATTAGGATGGGTCTAGGGCTAAAGTGTAGTTCTATTTCTCAGTTCTGATGCCACCACAGGAAAAGGAATAAACAGAAGGAGCCCTTATACATTTGAGCCCAATATCTTAGCTCAGACAGAGAACCTTATGTAAGAATTGGAAAAGCATAAGATAAAAGTTATTTAGTATCTTTGTTTGTTTGTTGATGCTATTGTCGATGTTCTCTCTAGTATTATGAATGGTGAAAATCAAGAAAGAAATGTCAGGTAGATTAACCCTCTTTGAGCAGACTAGAAATAGAACCTTTACTAAATGCACACTTTACTCAATGTTTTACATGCAGAATTTCTTTTATTCCTCACCACACTATGAGGAGCATACCCCGGCCCGGCACCACGCAGCCTCAGTTCCCTGCTGATCACTCGTTATGGCTCATTAAGGGAACCCCGCCTCCGCTGTGGGCGCAGCCATCTTATGTTATGGAACCCTGCCTCCACTGTGGGTGCAGACATCTTGTAACAGCATGATGGAGTGAGGGTCAATTTGCATATTACCTCTTTATTATATAGGATAGGAAGAGCCAAGCATTTCTCAAATTGTGTTGTATGGTGGACAAGTAAACATATTTAAATATGTTTCTCAAGCATTAATGTGTTTGTTAAGAAACACAAGAAATGGGTATTCTGTGATTATAAAAAAAGAAAAGAAAAAGTACTTAAATATATTTTTAAGACTCGCTTAACCACATGAATTTGCTGAGGCTTTTACCTGTGAATAGGTATTGCCAGCCTCTAAGAAGAGACTAAGCATGCACCATTTACTCAAATTATTTGATCACAGACCCTTTTAGCAGAAGAGTTTGGGAAAACACTGGTGTGCTAGAAAGTGCACAAGCCATGAGATAAGGCCAACTGAACCTGTAAACTACTGAACCTGAGACCTGAGTCCTCATTTTCTCATTTGCAAAATGATAATAATTAACCCAACCAACCTATTTCAATTAAGCAAGATAATAAATGCAATATATCTGGCTCGTCAAGGTAGTGGCCCAATAAGTTTCTTTG
>NW_005371920.1:1219410-1272528 GCF_000412655.1 Myotis brandtii | reverse complement strand
ACTTTGCTCTTCATTTAAATGGCTCTCTCTGCACATCAGTTTCATCTTGTTCATTTGTACCTTATACTTTCAAAGAATTTTTGGTGATCATGTCCTTAAATGCCCTCCCCCACAAGGTATATATTTTAACTACTATTTTACTGTAACCCAGAGAGTTTAAGTGATTTATCTGGGGTCACAGAGCTAGTTAAGAACACAGTGAGACTCAAGTCCATGTCTTCTCAGCCTAGTACAATCACCGTCATCAAAAAAACTCAATTCAATAAATATTTATTTAGTACTTAACATATATTAAACACATAACAGTAGACTTTATTGCTTTCTCCAACATAAGGAGATTTTTAAATTATTTTTCAAATGACAAGCAAGCTTCCTGAACTCATTTGCAAAGAGCAATTCTCACAATTGCTTAATTTCAAGGAAAAGAAGTCCTCTGGGGCATGAAAAGAAGTGGGCTGGAAGAAACAATGAGACATGCCCATAATTCCATAGCTGCCAATGTTCTACAGATCCCATTTGGCTCTGACTTTCAGAGAAAAGATCTTACTCTAAAGATGAACAACTGGTTTCACCCATTCATCATATCCAATTGTTTACATCATTGCTTCCAGAACAATAGTTTATTTCTCTTTATCACTTCTTGATTTAGTTCTGACAAGTGACATGGTAGAATCTAAGAATGAGCAAAGTTATGTGCGCATCTATATTCCTGTATGGTATTTAAAGGTTTGATATTTAAAGGGCTTGACATTTCCATTATAACCAATTCCTCTGAAACCAATTTGAGGGGCTAAGATGGCAGAACAGCCCCTTGCCTTACGTTTAATCAAGGTTAGTTAGATGTGCAGTGGAAAATTACCACAAGTGTGCATTGCCCTTGTTTCCACAGTGTAAGTCTCATTGACTAAAACAACGCTCTTTAAAAGTGAAGACGGTAAAAGACCTGTGGTTCTCCCTACTGCTCTGTTAAGGGAGGCTGAGGGACAGCTTCACAAAAAGAAATGGGTTTGAAAACTGCATCCTTTATCACTGCAATTTCCACAAGGTTATAAAAGTCATGCTTGGATAACATCTTGAAAGTGCCAAAGCAATGATCTAAGAAATGAATGCAGATACGCCTTCTTCATTTTAAATTATGAGCAGTGGAACTGGAATAGAAATGATATTGCGGATGGAGAATCCGAAATTAAGTATGTGATTTTGCTCATTTGTATACAACTGGACAGTGAATCATTTTATGGATGCAATGGGTTTGAAATGTAGCTGCCAAAAACTCTCATCCTTGCCCATGTTGGTTGGCACTAGTGAGTAAAGGTCTTTATTTCTCCATAATTTTGCAAAATGTTTTCATGTGTGCCCACTGCTATCAGTAAGGCACTCTCATGTTTATTTCATATGTGAGACGAAATACTGGGGATTGTGTTCTGTGTCTTTCAAAGATGGGGAAAGAAAGGAAAAGATACAGTGTCCTCTCTCTTGGAGCCGGTAAGGAACAGGTTACTTTTCTGGAGTTCAAGGCTATTAACTGGTCCTGGCCTCTTAGAACAGCGGTCGCCAACCTTTCAGACCTCACAGACTACCAGTAGTCCGTGGACCACAGGTTGGCGACCGCTGTCTTAGAGGCTATAATGAAGTATCTGCTTTAATGCTCATATGAAAATAAGGACACAGCTATTTATTTTAAGGCCTACAGACTAATGACATGACTCAAAGGATGAATTTTTAAAATGTCATATACTTTGTATCTCTTCTCCAGTTCCCTTTGCTTTCTATTTCATGAGCATGTGAGTCCAGGCAGGCCTCCTGAAAGTACTGATTGCATGT
This sequence comes from Myotis brandtii, assembly GCF_000412655.1. Classification (NCBI taxonomy): domain Eukaryota; kingdom Metazoa; phylum Chordata; class Mammalia; order Chiroptera; family Vespertilionidae; genus Myotis; species Myotis brandtii. The sequence continues at coordinate 1,270,704 of NW_005371920.1, read as the reverse complement.
TTAAATGAAAAAAGAACGAAAGTTAAAGTTCTAAGAACTCTGTTGTGATGGACAGAATTAAATATTTAAAAGTTTTACCCAAAATGTTTTTAATTATGAAAGAACATGGTATGTAGAAAACTTATAAAAGGAGAAAGAAGCTAAAAGAAGAAAATGAAGATCTAATGTAATCCCACCTCATAGAGATAATGACTGGTCCATTTTTAAAAGAACATTTTCATGCACAGTTTTTCCTTGTCAAAATTGAATGGGATCATCCAAATGGTTTTTTGATTGCATGTTTTGATCCAAGAGGGATGGAGATGCATAACAGCTCTGAAGGAAGCTTGGGGCAGGAGAAATGAAAAAAGAAAACTGGCGAGTATGAGCTCTATAGAAATAATAAGCACTTAACTGGAAAAATAAATGCTGGGGTCCAGCCCCAGCGGGTCCAGGGGTTCCCCAAGGTGTGGACGGAGTCGGCGGAGAAGGAATGACACGGAGGCAGCGTTCAGGTGATCATCATAGCTAGGTTCCTCTTAGCCAGGTACCTCCCTTTATTGTCATCTAACATCTGTTTATATACTATTTGGTCCCAATCCTATCCATTCTATACAAAAGGCCAGGGGGCTTCCCAACTCCATTCAAAGGTTACTCTATTGTTCCACTAAGCTACAAGGAAGTAACTGAAGGAGGTCACTCCAAGCAAAGATCAAAGCGACCAACCACCCCTCTGACACTCAGTTAAAGGGTTTACTGATAAAAATCCTCACCTGGGGAAACAACCTGTCTTCTCCTAGCCAGGTTCCTTCCCCTATTATCCTCTTACATCTGCATTTATCCTATTTGATCTTAATCCCATCCATTCCATTCCAAAGACTACGGCGTTTCTCATCTTCATTTCAAGGTTACTTGAAACATCCCTGCAGAGACTGCCTCAAGCAGCCAGGGTGGATCAGCTTCCAGCAAATAAAGAAGCATTTAGAGTCATCTTTGGACTCCTATCCTATCTAATAAAAGACAAAAAGGGTAATTGACCATACCTCTGCTACACTTCCCATTGGCTAATCAGGGTGATATGCAAATTAACCACCAACAAAGATGGTGGTTAATTTGCATACTAGGCTCCAAGCGGTGGAGTGAAGCCAAACGTACCCGAAGCCTGCCGAGCAGCGAGGCCTCATGGCCCCGGGATCAGCAGAGCTGAGAGGCCTCATGGCCCCAGGATCAGCAGAGCCGCAAGGCCTCACTGCCCCGGCATGGGCGGAGCCGACCCGAAGCCTGCCGAGCAGCGAGGCCTCATGGCCCCGGCATGGGCGGAGCCGCGAGGCCTCATGGCACCGGGATCGGCGGAGCAGTGAAGCCTGACGGCTGGAGGTGGGGGGGCTCTGGCCGGAGCCCAGCCAGAGCGAAGGCCTGGGTCCCAGGTACCAGAGGAAAACTGGTGCCAGCAGCCAAGGGAAGGGAAGGCCTATTGCATGAATCGCTTCATGCAACAGGCCTCTAGTCTAATTATAATTGTGGGAATTTCTACAAGTTTTGGGGGTCATGATTAGAGGAGAGAGGAGTTACAAATACAATAAGTAAGACTACATTTATTTTAAAAACTCCATCTGGCTGACCTTTTCTCTAGTTAATTCAAAGCTGTGAGAAATGTCCACTGAATTATTTATAGGTGCACTGCCCAATAAGGTTGTACTAACCACATGCAGCTATTTCAATTTAAATTTGTTAAAATCGAATCAAATTAAAATTTTGTTTCTAAGTCATACCAGCCACATTTCAAGCACTCAACAGCCACGTGCAGCAAGTGGCTACGGCATTGGACAGGGCAGATGCCAGAACAGTTCCACCACAGCAGAAGGTTCCAGTGCACTGAACAGTTTAAAGCGTTCAGCTACTAAAGTGTCTGGAGTACCAGAAGGTATTAGTTGTGTGTGCTACCCTGCCTGCCGTCATTCACAAGCCTTTCTAATTCTGGAAATAATTGGTGTTGGATTATTCCTACTTTCATTTATCCTTGCTTATAATTCATGGAGTTACCTGGAGAAATATGGAAGCCTCCTTGCCTGGATGGATGGCCCCGTGTTCAGTGGCATCCAAAGACAGAGGAGTGCTTCAAGCAACCAATCTTCCCTGTGCAAAGTTTATTGATATGAGCACACAGTTATGAGCTCCAAAGAATGAAGCAAATTTTTGAAGCCCTTGTTAAAGAAAAGATTTATAAAGGCCATTTCCTGCTCAAAAGCACACACTCCATCAGCAGAGAGCCACACTGCATAACTCAGTAGACGTGACAGCATCACCACAAATCATCCTGACCAATCATGTAAGAGGGCTCCAGGGAGCCAAATAGCAACCGTCCCTGCAGAAATCAGAGCAGCAGAACACTGGGCGTCCAAGGAGTGTAAGGCAGTGAGAGAAGAAAACCGGAGACAAGCAGAGGGGGAGTTGCCCTCAGAGATAAAAGGAGGGCCATGCCAAACCGCCTCCTCTTCCAAAAGGAGAGGGGGCTTTCTGCAGTCCTCTCCCCACTGGAGCAGGGCTGCCTGACGATAAAGGGGCTCTTCAAGCTCCGCGATGTCGCTCAGCTCTCCCACCACCAAGAGAAGCTATTTTGTGGCCAGAGACACACTCCTTGCCTTTTGCAAAGTGAGGTGTGAGTGGGAAACAGAGCCAGGCTGAGTTGGCATCTGTTACCAGTCCGTAAGGAGTTTCATTCTGAGGACCCACACACAGCCAAGGATCACCAACACATTCTTACCCAGGAACTGGCCATGGCCACTTTTCCCAAAGCACATGCCACAAGCCATTTATGTCAGAAACATCCACAAATTTGCTTAAAAGCAAAATCAGGCTTTTGACCCCATCCAGACCTATTACATCAGCATCTGGGAGTGGAGCCAAGAATCTGTATTTTACAAGCATCCCAGGTGACTCTTGTGCACACTGGAACTTGAGGACCGCTAGACCCAAAGGTTTTGTTTCCTCCTACTCCACACCACCCCGCCTTTTTTCCTTCTCTCTATCTCCTCTTCCCCTTCCTTGGATTATGGAGACCGTACTCCAAAACACAGGAAAAGTTTTATGTCTGATGCAAATACATTATAACAAAAAGCTTTAATAAATATTTGTTGAATTATATTCACAAAAATGTTTATAGTACTGGATCTCTAGTAAACAATAAATAAATGCCTCATAATAGTAACATGGTTAATTATGATAAACCCACTCTATGGTCTTTTTAGCATATATTAAATATTGTTTGCAGAAAGTTCTTAATAACATGGGAGAAAGAACACTGAAGTAAAAGAATACAATATTATTTATAAAGTATGTTCACAACTATGAAAAATGTTAATACTACATGAAAAAAAAGTACCAAAAAAACCCCAAAATGTTAATAAAAGCAGTTGCCTCCAAGTAATTAAATTATGCTTGAATTTTTTCTTCTTTTTACTTTTCTCTATTTCCAATTGTTCAACTAGAAAAAAGTAAACTAAAATAATAGCACTAGAGTGCCTTCTCTTTTATTGTATTGTTACATTTGGACTTCACTGACTAGCATCTCAACCCTAACTTCTATGTACATAACTTGTCTGTACTCTGCAATTGTTAGCATTAGACTCCTAGCTTTAATATTCTACAAGTCTACTTAACTCTGTTTAACTCAATATCCCTATATTTTTTCTATCCATCCATAAACTGAAAAAAAAAAATTAGAAACTTAGTAAGACTCCAGACCAAGCATGTCAAACTCAAAGGCTAACATGGGCCAAATAAACAAGGTTTAAGTTTATATGGGCCACAAAAAATCTAAAGCTTCAATTTTCATAGAAACGTATGTTTATCTCGATAGACATGCTGAATACAATGGGCTGAAATAAATGAGTAATCGTTAACATAAAATAACAGAACATTTTAATAAAAATTAATATTTTTTCCTGAACATTAACTTACCAGACACTGGATAACTGCACAAATTAATAAGCGTGGCGCAAATAAACCTACTTTTCTTGTTCTCCAAAAACGAAATATTTCCTGTTGCACACACCAAACAAGTCAGTACAAGACTAATGACGTGGCAATCGGCTGCTAAAATATTCGCTGCTAGTGTCAATGGAGAGAAATGGTGCGCCTGCATGTAAGGCGCATAGGGAAACGAATGCAACATGATTACAGTAATCAGTCATTAGCGAACGTTGTAGTTCGTTATTAATAATTATGTGTAACAAGATATTGTAAAAATTAAGTTACAAAATTTTTATTAAAACGTTTCTTACATACCGTTATATTGGCTGGGCCGCAAAAATATTCATTGTGGGCCACATGCAGGCCACAAGTTTGACATGCTTGCTCCAGACTGTCAAGTCTTTTTTTTTTTTTTTTAATGCTTTTATTGATTTGAGAGAGGAAGGGAGCAGAGAAATAAAAACATCAATGATGAGAATCATCAATCTGCTGTCTCCTGCAGCCCCCTACTAGGAATTGAGCCTGCAACCCAGGAATATGCCCTGACAGGAATTGAACCATGACCTCTTGGGTCATAGGTCGATGCTCAACCACTGAGCCACACTAGCCAGGCCACATTGTCAAGTCCTATAAACAATGTCTGAGGGTGACCATTTGATACAGAAATTCCACTTCCAGAAATACTCACACAAATGTACAAAGAAATTTTCTCACAGCAGATCCTGTGACACTGTCCATAGAACAACAGCTAAATAAATGATGGTATATTCAGCCAAAGGAAGACCCTGTGATGATGAGCCTTATGATGGGACAACAAAATGGGACACTTGGAAAGTACAAGTACCCCAAACTCTAGATCTAACTACAAAGTTACAGGAGATATGATAAATAGAGGAACAAGTTAAATAACACAATGAAGAAGCAATCAGCCAATTGCAAAATATGAGGCATTATACAAGATCCTGCTTCTCTAAGAAGTCAATGGCAAAAATAAAAGGTGGGAAGAGGTGAGATGGGAGACTATTATGGGATAAAAAGGGAATGAAGAGTTATAACAAACAAATGCAATAAGAATGTGTTTGAAACCTGATGTGAACAACCAACTGTAAAGAAGACATTTTGGGGGCAATGAAAAATTCAAATGTGGATCTAAAATTCAAATATTTTAGAAAATATTAAGGAGTTAGATGTGATAATGACATAGAGGTTTTTTGTGTATGTTTTATTTAAGTCATTCCTCATACTAGACTTTGCAGTCATAATAGCTGTCACTCAGTGGGAACAATTTCTAGGAATTGTATTCACTTCTGAAGACTGCCACCTACTTCGGTAGATCAAGTTTTAGAATGACTTTTTAAAAAATTCTTTATTGTTTAATGTATTACATAAGTCTTCTTTTTCCCCCATTGACCTCTCCCCAGCTTCCCCCAACCTCCAGCACATGCCCTCACTGCCTCCCCCACCCTCAGTCTGTGTCCATTGGTTATGACATAGAGGTTTTTAACTTATCTCTGTTTTTAAACTGTAAGTACTCACAAGGAGTATACAATGATGCTTGGAACATTCTTTAAAATATTATTTTTAAAAAGTGGAGGAGAGAGATAAAACAAGGGTGCAAAAGTATTAATAATTTCTGAAGTCGTGATAAGTATATGAGGATTCTTCCTACTATTCTCTTCATCTCTATTTAAAATTTTCCATAACAAAATGTTTTTAAGCAATATTTTAAAAATAATTTATATCTCTATATGATAATAAAATAAACAATAATAAAAGTAATAACAAACATAATAAAATGATATAATAGTACATATTGATATGTTAGCAGCTAGTACACATCGCTTACTTAGTATGTGAAAGGCACTGTTATAAATATATTTTGTGGATTAACTCACTTAATCCTCATAGTAACATTATAAGAAAGGTACTTTTATACCCCCATTTTAGAGATAGAGAAACTGGGGCACTCATAGGTTAAATCATCACTTAAGGTAATAGATCCAGCAAGTAGCAGAGCTGGAGTTTAAACCCAGATTACACAGACCTGAACCACTGAGCTACCATTGCTACTCACAGGCTGCAACATCATTCCAGGATGTTCTATTAAGAGAAATAATCAGGTTGCAGATGACTGTACAGAGCATGCTCCCCCCACTTTGTGCTATACGTGTGAGTGTATCGTATATATGTTGTGAGATGTTTTTCTGTAGATATGCACAAAAATTGTAAGGGTAATTTGCTTTGGGAAGAGAACCTGGGGGTGGCACACATTTAGTTTTTATAAATTCCTGTCCATATTGTTTCAATTGTTTTTACCACGGGTATTTTATATATCAAGAAGAATTATTTGGGTTTTGAGATAATGGGCTATTTCTGTTTTCTTGTTTATAGTTGTCTAACTAAAAAAGGCCCGTGAAACTATTATTGCTATAGTAATAAGTAAACAAAATTTTTAAATCATATGCAAAAATGTGTAAGTGGGAAACAAATGAGATAAATCTTTGTTCTACTTAAGAGGAAATTCACAGTAAGTAAAAAGTTTGTGTTACGTTTTAGAAATCAACATGGAAAATGTGAAACATATATGCACTTTATAATGGTCTGGAAGGATACACACCAAATGGGTAACAGTAGCTACCCCTGAAGGTAGTTGTCCTTGATTTGATGCCCCTAAGCTGTCCCCCCAAGTCCTGCTCCAACCAGGCTGAGCCCACCTTTTAGTCTTTGGTCCTCTGCTCCCCCAGACCTTTCCTTTGTGTAAGCCGTTAGCTTTTTCATCCTGCTCCTCACTCACTTTTTTCACAGCTCATCTCACTTGTCACTTCCTCAGGAAGAGTGTTCCTTGACCTTCCTCCCTAGGTTAAATATTCTTAACCATATGCTCACCCAGTATGACAGTTGCCCCCTCATAACTTATCCGATTTGAAATGACACATTTGCTTGTGCAATCATTTGAATATTACCTTACTCCCCCACTAGGCTGTGTACTCTCCATGAAGACAAGTCAGTTGTTGCTCACCTTTCTATCTAACAGGTTTCTATGAATGATTTTAGCCACTTAAAAATCATTCACAGAAACCTGTTAGATGCATCAAGAAAACAAGGGCATTTATTTTAATGATCTGTTTCTTTTTTCCTAAATTTCAGCATGTTCTATCTGGGCCTATAAGAAGTTAATCAATTAATATGTTTTTCATAGACTTTAAATTGTGGCTCTTTATCCCTTTGGTATAATTCCTGGTAGGCAGGCCTTTCTTTGATTCCTGAATGTTTAGAGAGGTTGGTTTATTTGATTGTCAATAATTTTCATTGCCCTTTAAATTTAACTGATCTGCTAAGATCACCTGAGGGAATTCACATTTTTATCACCTTCTCAACCTTTCTTTCTCTCCAAAATAACAGTAGCCAGTAAAATTCCAATTTAGAGTGCCAATAGCTTCATGTAGCAGCCGTGGGAATCATGGAGACATTAATAAGATCTCAAGAACAGTCACTGAGTTGAAATTGGCATTTTTTTTCCCCTTCCAAGAACCTTCCTCTGTGAAAGCTTCTCTATCAGTAATTGTCACATTTGGAGGCTATCTGGGAAGAAATGGGGCACTGAGGCTTCGCTTTTCTCCCATAAGTCAAATAGTTCATAAAGTTGGTCATTGGAGTCTTTTATGAGATAAGAATTTTCTTTCCATCAACTTTTCTTTCAGAGAATAGGTTAGGGCAGTGAAATTTCAATTTGAAGTTTGAGTGGTTGCAAGGGGGATGTGATACCGAGATCAACCTCAAACATGAGGAAATAAGGAGGATTGGATTTTCTACCACAAGTTAAAATCTACGAAAAGAATAAAATGAAGTAGAGCAAATTTTTACAGAAGAGAAAGGTGAAGGTCAGAATGTAAGAAAAGTATCAAAAGTCACACAGTTAGTAAGTTACAGGGTGAGGCTTTGATCTGGAGCAGCCTGTGTGCCAAGTTCAGGCCATTACCATTATAAGAACCCATTTAAATACACAAAGCTAGCTCACTATCTGTCTATGGTAGAGATGATGCATTACACCGTCATAATTTAATGTCTTTAAACAATTATGATCTTCCACCTAAACCTCTTGCTCTAATCCCATGCTCATCAAGTAAACTTCAGATAATTTGGTTTTGTATTGTGAGGTAGAATTATGTTTATTAAAATATATACATACCTAGCCCCATTATAAACTATATTATTAACATAAATAAATACATTGTATTCTGATCTCATATATCAGTTGCTTGTGAATTTAGTTCAAGGGAGTCCATTCTAGAGATTGGAGTGTCACCAGAGCCTAGTTTAGGACTACAGCTCATTACTGCCACCCTCTGGAGATGTGTCTGAGAGACCAGGGGCTTCTCATATTTAAAACATGACCCTCTGTGGTGATTTGTCCTTTTTCTGCTCCCAGCAACATTAAATAGAGTTCATTTTAAGTTCACTGGAACCTTAGTGATGTCTTATTATGTAAGATAACAGAATTCAAATTGCTTACAATTTTTGTCAAATCATCTTTCTCTCTAAAAGCAAAGATGTCAAGAATTGTCCAATTTGGGGGAATCATTAGTGACCGATGAGTTCACAGAGAGGTGAGTTGAGACACAGAAAGATCAATAAATTTAACAAGGGTGACAAAGGGCCCTCGACAAACTTCAGTTGCATTAAATTCCAGTATGGGTGTTCATATCGAGTTGGATTTTCTTTCTTCAAACCTACACTCTGATAACTATTTGCAAGTACAAGTTCAATTTGAGGCCAATGAATCATACAGAGCTCAAAGAGAGTTTAGAGAGTCACAAAATTCTTTGTGAATTAGGTCAATAAATTTAGCACTGAATCATTTACGTCAAAATGGCAGTCACTTTCAGGTCAGTATTTTTTCCTTCAGAACACTTTCCTAGTCCCTAGACATCAGAGAACATCCGTATTGGAGATAGAGGTCAAATGGCAGATTTACTTAAAGAGTTTTCTTAGCTCATAAAATCAGAGAACTGAAAGGAATCTTTGGGATCATCTAGGGCAGTGGTCGGCAAACTCATTAGTCAACAGAGCCAAATATCAACAGTACTTCTTCAAAACAGACTCGCCCAGACCGAAAAACGACTTCTGCGCATGGGCCATGAAGTTTCAATCGCACTGTACTTGCACCCGCACGTGGTATTTTGTAGAAGAGCCACACTCAAGGGGCCAAAAAGCCACATGTGGCTCGCGAGCCGCAGTTTGCCGACCACGGATCTAGGACTATTCTGAAACTCAAGTATAGAAACCCCTGGGAAGTGAAGGCATGGGGGTTTGGGTTTTACTCAATGGTATTTGATTTTAAACATTACTTGTACACTGAAGTAATCATGCATGTATGATATAGTAGAAGACAAACAACAAGTATAACAACAAAAACCTTACTTTCCAAGCTAAGACACAATGTTTCAAAGGGATTGTACCCAGTACAGGACTACTTCCAGCTGTGGTCAAAGTTCTTTGAGGACCTGAACACACTCCTCTGCTCTATTTTGGTGGAAGAGTTTAACAAACATTGATTTAGTACCACTTTACAGATGTGAAAATAGGCTCAGAGATGCAAAGGGCCGTGGCCAAAGTCATACAGCCAACATTAATAACTGAACCAAGACTGGAGCCCACCTGTCCAATGTGCTTTCTTGCTGTCCAGCTGGCTGGCTGTTTCTGAATGTCAGCAACCACTTCACACTTGCTCACTACCCATTCCCAAAAGAGCACCTTTCTCCAGATAACTGAAAGTTTTCATAAGAGGAAAACAAACTTCAATGTCATGATAAATAACTTTTATTACATACACTCAGTGGTTCTCCTGTTCCTCATAGTTGTTCAAGGTTATTCATGCACAGAGAAGTGAAAAAGCAACATATCAGGTTCGAATATAAAGATATGTGGGTTCTACAGCATAGGGAAGTTGTTCATCCATGGAACAGAAATAAGGCCCATTAAAGCAGCATTTCCCAACCTGTGATCCACAGTTCCCCTGAGTCAGAATTACTAAATATGTTTGTTAAATATACAAACTCTTGGGCTTCATCCCACTTACTTAATGACTGAGAACCTCTGGGGACAGAGTTAGTCAATTAATATATTTTTTCATGGACTTAAAATTGTGGCTCTTTATTCCTTCAGTAAAATTCCTGGAATCTGCAAGTTTAACCAGTTCCCCCAGGTAATTCTTACATATTCTGATATTGGAAAACCACCATCTTACATTGAATAGAGAAAAAGAGAGGGCAGGCAGGGTAAAATGATACATTCATAAAGTTCATATGGCACAGCACATCTATACCCAAGCTCTCATTTGACTAGATACCTATCTGTGCTTGGTAGAGCAAGGAAAGGTGCCTGGATTTTCAGGTGAAAAAAAATGAGGATCAGCTGAACAAATGGGTTTTAAACCAAATGTGAAAATGGAGGAACAAAGCACCCAGATAAATACCTGTAAAACAACCACAGTAGGTGTAACAACAGGAAATATAATGTGAGAGAAGGATAGGAATGTGGGAATAATGTCAAGTGTCTTCCAGCTTCCTCTTCCCTATAAATAAGTTGGAAATAACATTACTTGAGATGAAAAAAAATAGTTTCATAAAATATAAAATATAAAAGCATATATAAGTCCATAATATTATTATCACTACACTTCCTATTTTCCATGCATTCTGAAACTGTTATGTTAGCATGACATAAAAAAATAACATAGAACCAAAAGGAAAACACTGATTTCTACAAGAAACTAATTGGAAAGCAGAAAATAGGATCTCAGAACAATTCTTTTTAATACTTATTATCTTTATCAAATGCAAAAACAAGTCATTCATCAGAGAAAGATCAAAATTAAAACATAGGTGAGTAAATATGACCTCTGAGATTTAAACAACATTTGGAGGCAGGACTGTAGTATATAGTAGTGTGGAGATAAAGGGTCTATGTGTCCCCTTCTAAGACACAGACTTGTTGACGAGGGAAACAAAGAACAGCTGTGGGGAAATTCATGAACTTGAAGAAGAATGGAACTGGGAAGCAAACAGAGAGGAGCCCAGTAGAAGGGACTGGTCATCAGAATGTACAACAGAGTTTGGCCAGAAAGACAAAATGAATGGTCTCCTCCTGACTCTAATTCCCTCAACTACAGGATCTCTCAATGGCGGGTGTTCAGAAAGTAGACACCTTTTCATCTCAGCTATTTTTCACTAACATCTAAAGGAATTTCCATTCTGATGTAGATGAGGTGGGCCCATGCTCACACTGGAGAGAAGACAGAGGAGAAACAATTTAGCTTCATGCTTAGGTGGAAAGCTTTGTGATCTGGAACAAGTTCATCTTTTTATACCAGAACATCCATTTGTTAAAGAGGGAGTAATACCTACCTCATGGGCTTTCCATGAGGATTAACTGAAACGCATGTGAAGTACTTAGCATAATGTCTGACACGTAGTAAATGCTCAGTCATTGGTAGTATTCTTGTTAGATCTCAGGAAGAAGATTTCTTCAAACAAGAATATGTTTTGCTTTGCTCTGGGGCCTCAAAATGTGGCAGTAGATAACAAAACTGGAGAAACCACCCATTATGATCCAACTTTGTTTTCTTAATCCTCGTGAAAAAGTCCACCCAGGATTGTACATGGTTTTATGTTATAGATCACAAAAATCTCTCAATGTACTAGTAAAACAAACAGGCTGGTTAACAATGTACTTTGAGTCAATGGCTTTGGACTCAAAGGCCATTCATACAGATCAGGCCATTCCTCGGACAAGTTTGGGTGAAAAACAATGGTTTCTATTTTCTGATGTTTCTATAATAAACTTGCATCAACTGTGCAATAAAAAGTTGACATAAGAGTAATATAAGAAAAGAAATAATGCTGTAAAAAGGAAGGAACTCCTACCATTTGCAACAGCATGGATGGTCCTGGTCCTGGAGAGCATTATGCTAAGTGAAATAAGTCAGTCAGAGAAAGATAAATATCACATGATCTCACTCATTTGTGGAATATAATGAACAACATAAACAGATGAACAAAAACAGATCCAGAGACAGAGAAGCATTGATCAGATGCTCAAACCTCAGAGGGAAAATGGGGGAGGGTGGGGGTAAAGGGGAGAGATCAACCAAAGGACTTGTATGCATGCATATAAGCCTAACCAATGGACACAGACACCAGGGGGGGGGAGGGCATGAGGGGGGGGCGCAATGGGGGGGATAAGGACACATATGTAATACCTTAATTAATAAAGAAAGAAAAAAGTAATATAAGAAATAAAATTGACTTCAAATAAATAAATAAGTTTTTCTTTTTCTATCTGTGCTCTCCTGGTAAGACAGTTGAATGAACTAAAAAGAAAATATGGGCACAAGGATGTCTAATAAGATTTTTATACTTATTTGCAAGATGGCAGGGGAGGAAAATGAAACTGTATAACAAGGTGGATGTAATTACACACTGAAATCAATATATACTCTCTACTGCAAATTCTGCTCCGTTTTTTCCATTTGGTGCCTAGGTTGGTTTGGTTTTATCACTTATAAAAATTTATCTGAATAAATTAAAGGAACCAAGCAGCTTTTTCATCAGAGTATAGTCATATAGAGATCATCTGCCAAATGATGTTCCTTCCCTTTCTGAGACCCTAGAAACATTTTCATCATCTGACATGCAAGAATTTTTACTCTTATAACAATCAGTGCAGAGAGAAGGCATGGTAATCAAGGAAATTGACTCCCCTCCTAAAAGCCATCTGTGTATAACGACTCCCTGTAGCAACTGTAGTCATAAGCAATTGGGCGAGTTGCTCAAGCTAAGAGAAAACAGAAATCACAGAATTAAGAATTATAGGACATTAAAGTTAGTCTGGCCACAGAAGATCTAAAATCACCCGAGTTATAAAACATGGAATGATAAGTTTTGTGTTATTTCATGCTTAGGAAAGCTAACATATTTGCCAGCTTATGCTAGATTCCCTACTCCCTTTCTTTTGGTTTGATTTAAATACTAAGCAATACGAACACTTTCTGTTCCCTTAGCTTAATTGTTAACTAAAGGCTAGATTGGTTAGATGCCTGACTAGCAGGAGGAAAAGGGAAATATTTAGAGAATCCCTCCACAGCTCTAAAATTGTTCTGTCTCTAGCCACATGGAGATAAAACAAGATCATCACAGAATTTTATTGTTGTGAGGCTAACCCTCTCATTTTACAACTGAGAGAATGAACTTCTTGTCTCCCCTTCATCATTCTCCCAACCTCAACCTACTAATCTTGCCATGTCCCCTATTTCAAGGAAGAGCATTTGCCTGCACCAGAAATCTGACCATCATTTCTGTTGAGTTCACCACTAAACATCTCTCACTGATATCCACTTCCATCTTTCCCTGTGGTCTCTGTGCAGAGCATGCCGTCATCATCTCTCCTCTGGATGACTGGTTGTATTAAGCTCTTGCTCTACCTCCAGCTTTTCCACGTGCCCCCACCAATACCCCTTCATCAGTCAGGAAGCCAGACAATGCTTTCAAAGAGCTAAGTGCACTGCTCCCATGTTTCGCTCTTTGCTGAATTTCATTACACTCTAAAATAATGCCGAAGGTCTGTAACAGATTCACAAGACCCCTCATAACCTCTTCAACCAAATATTTTCTATGTCCCCCAGTCTTTTTGCACCTATCACATAGAATTTCACTGAATTCCTCAAGCACAACATGCTCTCTCTCTCACCTTCTCACATTCCGTACCTTCTGCCCAAAACACTCTTCTCCCTCTTCCTCCCAGCTAACCTCCTGCTCATCATGAGGTTGCAGCTTAATTGTCATCTTCTGCAGAAAACCTTCCTGACCGCTCCTGCAGATGTGGTTCAGCACCCCCATAATGTGTTCTCAAAATTCTACGCTGTAACAAAGCACTCACCCTACTTTATTGCTATTGCTCATTAGATATCTGTCTTCTCAGCAAGACCGCAAGCATTATGACAGCAGGGATGAAGTCTGTCTTGCTAATTCTTATCTCCTTAGCCCTTAGAGGACACTTTCTGGAACATAAAAGGTGTTTAAATAGTACTTCTTTAGTTAATTTACTTAAGTAGTTGCTCAAATTCTTAGTGAACTGGTAGTATGTTTAGGACTAGATAGCAAACTCATGTTTTCAGCTCTATTAAATTTGGGTGAGATATATTATTATTCATTTCAGGCTATTTATGTGTTCAGTAAATATTATATTAAACTAGAGGCCCGATGCACAAAGATTCGTGCAAGAATAGGCCTTCCTTCCCCTGGCTGCCAGCACTGGTTTCCCTCCGGCACCCAGGACCCAGGCCTTCGCTCTGGCCGCTGCCTCCTGCCTTGGCTCTGGGCCGGCCGCTGTCATCTTTGTCACATTAATTTGCATATTCCCTCCTTATTGGCTGTGGGCACTGCCATCTTTGTCATGAAGTGACAATTTGCATATTCTGTCTTTATTAGATAGGATGTTAGGACACAACCATTGAATATTACTATGTAGGAAAAGTATACAGCATTTCATTATTTAATTCTAAAACCTATCCTGAAAGTGGGTAATTTTTATAAACTCATTTTATAAGATGAAGTTGTTTTCTTCCACCTTTTTTTTTTCTAATTTAGTAAAAACAAAACAAACAAACAACAAGCACACCCACCAGGATTGGAGAGAGTTGAGAAAGCAACCCAGCAGAGGTTGGGCCTGTACAAGAAAGGACTCCAACTGGAAGAGGAGACCAGCAGGGTAATGAGTTTGCCTATGATTTGAGGGATTAATCCAATAAATAAACATACTAAGGAGCCAAATTTCTCATAGAAGAAGGAAAGGACAAATATAGAAAGGGGAAAGGGATTCAAATGAGCCCTATGGTATAAACTGAAATTAGGGATATCAGAGTAGCCTCGTGGTTTTTAGTATAAGATTCTGGGACAGGAACAACTATGATGACTGAGGAACAACAGGAGAGCCTTTGAGGCCAGGACATAGTGAGCAAGGGGGAAAGAGTGGGTAAAACGAAGTCTGGGGTTTATTCAACAGTTACAAGAAATGTGACCCAAGAATCTATTTCATAAGTTATTTTTTTTAATATTCAAGAATTTAAGTTTCCATGCATTAAAAACGAACTTTAAGATATTAAATAAAATATCACAAATATACCCAAGTAAGACACGGGCAAACCAAGGGACAAAATTAAATCTAGTCAGCACTGAGTAAAAGGGCCCAAACTAAATATAATAATTCCTAAACATTGGTGTCTTCAGTTCCAGAGTCTAAGATGAGCATCTCAGCATAAAGAAATAAAATGTTTACTATTTCTTTTCTTAAAAGAATTTTAACATGGTTTTAGGTAATCTGCTCTCATAGGTTGCCATTTATTTGAAGCTGTATACACATGAAAGCTTATGTCAGTAACCTGAGTGGTAAATACCACTTCAATGACCAGTTGCCCAACTACACAAATATTCTTCCTTTAACAGTTAGAAACAGCACTAATACTACTGAGAATAAATATTACTGCTAAAATCTTGTAAAATACAAAAATACTAAATGAAAATTTGCCTTTTTATTTATTATTTGTAGTTAGATGAGTCAAGAGAAATCTTGTCCAATTTGTAAACAGAGGCACCTCCTTAATAACTTACAAAAACGTTATATCCCATCTGGCCAATGCTTTTGTCCTCAGGTTGCAAATGCCTTAACTTGGTGACTGAATCACAAATGATCAAAAGTTGACTAGGGAAGCTTTGGTTTCTTCCAAGTAAAGACAATTGACCTTTGGCTGAAATCATGATCATTCTATTTTGGAAAAGTGTTACTGCAGTAATAGAGAATACATTAAGAAAGCCCAGCCTGCATGGCTCAGCGGTTGAGTGTCAGCCTATGAATCAGGAGTTCGATTTCCTGGTTTGCAGGTGCGTTCCCCGGTGTGGGGAGTGCAGAAGGCAGCTGATCAATGATTCTCTCTCATCATTGATTTTCTATCTTTCTCTCCCTCTCCCTTTCTCTCTGAAATCAATAAAAATATATTTTAAAAAAGAAAGAAAATACGTTAGGAAGGAGATGCTTACCCACTGTATTGGTAGAAAACAGATGGCATACTCCAACTGGGGAATATGAGACAAGTTTAATAAAAAGAATCTTTACAAAGGTGTAGGCAGAGTTTAGAGAAATCAACAATGCAGAACCCCAGGAATAGCCATGGCATGAGGACTGAGAAAGGCAAAGAATGATTCAGAATCCAGAGAGAGTGGGTTGTACAGAGGGCAGCTTGGCAGAAGCAGGGACAGAGCCAACCCATGGCCCAGCTAAAAGCAAGATGATTAAAGTCCCCAATCTCAACCTACCCCTGCCTTCTGGTCTCCCCATTGGCCAAATCCATCCTGAATCTGAAGAGTTCACTAACACAGACAGTGCAGGTCATCCTTCCATGGCAGAGTAGACAATAGCCAGCACATCTCCTTTAAAGTATCAGAATGACGCAGAAAGTGATGCATGGTGTGCCTTACTCCTCCATGGAAGCACAAATGTGTTGTGAGTCTTTTGTGGAAGGCATGGCAACCATCTCCAGATCACGTTTCCCTGCATTACAGTCTTTGACACTTGGTTTCAGTCTTTAATGGGAATATTAATATCTAGCTCACATAGTTGTTTAAATGTTAAATAAGACAGAATATTTGAAAGTCCTTAGTACAGAACTGAAGTGTGAGAAAAGATATTTTACAGAACTGAGATATTCTAGTATAGAAGGAGGAATACAGAACGTTGTTGTTGTTATTATACCTATGGACCTAAGGGTTCATTACCACTGACTTGACAGGTACACATATGAGCATGGATAACCTTATTAGCTAAATGTCCCCTGTGGGAAGACTAAAAATTCCCCAGTGAAGGCTGTTGAATGAAGTTGATGACTCTGTAGATATAATTTGCCCTAAGAATTTTCAGAGCTAAAGTAAACTCAACTTATGTGCCACTCAGAGTCCTCCAAGCAACTTCAGAGCTGGCTTTAGAAGCATTTCTAAAGCTTTAAAGCTTCATATACAAGGCATGTCTTGGAGCATGTCCGAAAGAATTGTTCTTCCACAAAGCAGTGAATCTGGCTTTGCAAAACTATTGTCCCTGCCCTAGCTCATTTGGCTCGGTGGATAGAGTGTCAGCTTGTGGACTGAAGGGTCCCAGGTTCGATTCCGGTCAAGGGCATGTACCTTGGTTGTGGGCACATCCCCAGTAGGGGGTGTGCAGGAGGCAGCTGATCGATGTTTCTCTCTCATCGATGTTTCTAACTCTCTATCTCTCTCCCTTCCTCTCTGTAAAAAATCAATAAAAAATATATTTTTTAAAAAAACACTATTGTCCCTACCTTAAATAACAATAACAAACATGCAAACAAACAAACAAAAAATTACCTTAAATAACAATAACAAACATGCAAACAAACAAAAAAACAACAACTGAAGAATCTGAGGATTTTTACGCAAATTCACCAGTGACACTGCAGTTCTTTAAAGATAGAATGTGAAAAATGAGGATGTGAAAAACATTCATTCTCTAACTCTTTGTAGAGTAGCATGATACATTTTGGGGAACAATTTGGCAAAGTCCATGAAAAAAATTTCAATGCATTTAAAACTTTACTTACAAATAATTTTTAACAAATTTAAAACATTCTCTAGTACCCACCTGACACCAACATAATTATTACAATATTATTGACTATATTCCCTATGCTGTAATTTACATCACCATAACTATTTTGAGACTACCAATTTGTAGTTCTTAATCCCTTCACCTTTTTTACCCATCCCTGGATACAATCACTTTGTTTTCTGTTTCTGTCTGGTTTGTTCTTCATTTTGTTCTTTAGGTTCCACATATAAGTGAAACTATATGGTATTTGTCTTTCTCTGTCTAACTTCACTTAGCATAATTTCCTCTAGGTCCATCCATGCTGTCACAAATGCTAACATTTCACTCTTTTTATGGTCTAGTATTATTCCATTGTATGTATGTACCCATCTTCATTATTCAGTTCTTATTGATAGGCACTTAGACTGCTTCCATAGCTTAGCTATTATAAATAATGCTGCAGTGGACATAGGGATGCATATATATTTTTGAATTTGTGTTTCAGATTTTAGATAAATACCCAGAAATGAAACTGCTATGCTTATTGGGGGAATCATTTTGTAAATTATATAAATGTCTAACCACTATGTTGTACATCTGAAACTAATGTAAAATAATATTGAATGTCAACTGTCATTGAAATATTTAAAAAATTATATAAAACAAAAATAAATCATTCTCTATGATTCAGCAAACCAATTTCTAAGATTCTATTGTACAAAAAGGTTTACACAAACTGGGAAAGATATATGTAAAAAGGTGTTCTTGGAAATAATGTAATAAATTTCCATCAATTGAGAAATAGTTTTATAAATTCAGATAATATGCCATGAGGCTAATAAAAAAATGAGAAATATATATACCTATGACATAAAAATATACCATTAGTATTAAGTTTAAAAGTTTGCAAAGCATCAAAAATACATAACATAGTCTCGCTTGTTTAAAATATGTCATACGTGTGGGCACATATGTTTACATATATTAATATTTATATGTATATGCTCTGAAAGCACACTGTTTTTAACAGTGGTTACTTCTGGAACAAAGGCATTGGCATATAGCTTGTGGGAATGGGGTGAAGGTCAGGCAGCTTTTACTTATCACTGCATCAACTTTGGCATTATTTGAATTTTTAACAATAAGCAGTTGTAAGTTTTGTTAATAGGATTTTTTTCCTGAAAACCATAAATGGCAACCAAAATCCATAAAAATGCATTTTACAATCTTTTTTCCACCAGCATCCACTTCACTCATATCCTGTGGCTTCTCCATTGCCCTTCTCCCAACATTTTAAGAAAAACTCCTTTTGCTCTAGCCCAGGTGCTTCTTGTCATTCCCAACTATCCTCTTGCTTCTCCTGTTTGTATCTATGTTTTCCCCTTTTCCCAGTTCATCATCACCAACCCCCCAAAACCAGACCATCAATGTGGGACAGCTCTCAGAGGAAATGGAAGAAGATACTGAATGCCTTTGCCTTGGTAAAACAAAGCCAAAAATCCTCTTCACCGAACAGGAAGAGAAGAAAGTCTGAGGACACTACTATACTAATAAGTGTTGACCCATCATCTCTCTCCCCCCGCCCTGTCTCCCCCCCCTCCCCCGCCCTCTCTCTGTCTCTCTCAAGTTTGAGTCCCATAAAAACAGGAGCTACAAATTCATTATTGTATCCCCAGAACCTACCACACACCCAAGACATAATAGGTGCTCAATATTTCTGGAAATATATGTTTGAACAAATCACATCCTCAAGCAGCTTATATCCTGTTAGGCTTATAATTTCAGTAATTCCTCTTTAACATTGCATGTGCTGCTGACTCACTATTTTATGAGAGGCAATAGCAGCAGTAAACAACCAACCACCAATAACTAAAGTTTTGCTTCTGCAAAGCCCTGCGTGCTAATACAGGCTGTCAGCCAGGAAACCCAGCAGAGCTGTGCTTAGCAACCAGTCCTTTCACTATCTATTTTGGTTAGCTATGTCAAAAGTTATTCTAACTTCATTCCATCAGTGGCTTCATGTTGTGAAAGAAAGATACCGCAAAGAGATGAGCAAACAATCAAATATATGTATGGGCAACACCTCTAAAGGCTGTTCCAAAATTCTTCTTTCCCAGTGCAGCAAGGGCTGCCCTCAACTCTTGTTTACAATTCATTTGGGAGGGAACTTTTAAGCAGAAGGAAGGAGTATTTGACCTTCATCTCCCAGGAAGGAGAAAAACAGAACAGCTGTCTGTTTACCATGTCGACCTCATTTCCATAACATTGAACCACTCATTTGGGAAACATGAAAATAGGAATGAGTCACTTTTTTTCCTAAGATGTTCTTGAAGACACTGGACCCTTGGTGAGCTGAAGGATGATTGAAATTGTATGGCCACAATGTTCATGAGGTAGAAATTGAAAGATGCTCAGCCTCCAAGTTAGAAATAAAGTACAGAGCACAATTTGGGTATTTTTGTGTTTGTGTCCATTATTTTTACATGGTATTTTGACTTGTAATTTCCAGAGAAAAAGCCTCTGAATGCAAATACAGTGGGGCCTTGACTTACAAGTGTCCCGACTAATGAGTTTTTTGAGATACGAGCCGTCTCTCGGCCGATTTTTTGCTTTGAGTTGCGAGCTAAAATTCGGGTTACGAGCCAGCTTCAGATACCCCACCACTAGTTGGCGCAGCGAACGTCACAGTGAACGCCACAACATCAGCCCAGCATCACATGTCTCACTCGTTCACTGTTGATTTGACATACGAGTAATTTGAGTTACGAGCTCAGTCACGGAACGAATTAAACTCATAAGTCAAGACCCCACTGTAGAAGTAAACATTCCCCCAAAATAACTAAGGCTAAGGTTGAGACCTTGACCAAGAATAGCACACTCATTTTTCCTGGATTGGTGCATTCCACCTTCATTCATCTGAGTCCAGACGTAACTAAGCCAGACCACATTGTATCCCCCCAAGCACCACCAATCCCAATAGATGCTTTAGTATTCCACCCCATCCTCCAAGATAGAAACTTTAGTATTTCCCATATTCTATCAAACCCCAATGGAAATAGAAGGAAGCCTGCTGTTTTCATTCAATAAACTATATTATGTGTTGTCAGTTTTGATCTCAACATTAACAGTGTCTAATGCCAGTTTGAACTAGAAGGCATCACAGAAATCACTGAGTCCATGCCCCTCAGAGGCATGAGGAAGGAAATTAGACTTAAAGAAAGGGAGAGAGTTATTTAAGGGCACAGTTGGAGGCAGAGTGGACAGAAAACTAAAATGGACTCCCTGCTCAGTATTCTTTCCACTATGGTACATGGCCCTCAGTCTTGCCTTGAATAGAAATCACAGAATGAGAATCAGTGCCTCCTATGGCCCCAAAATTGGGTTGGGCTTCTGTGAGAGACACACACAAAAGGACAGGTCTCAGCCACTGCCCTCAAGGAGCTCACTTCAGAGACAAAAGTCATGCATTTCTAAGAGTATGAATGAGGAGGGACTGCTAGTGAGTACAAGTTTTCTTTTTAGGTAATGAAAATATTCTGGAATTAGAAAGTGGTTGCATGACTTTGATAATGTACTAAAAACTGTAAATTGTATACCTTAGAAGAGCAAATGTTATGGTATAGAAATTATATGCCATTTAAAAAGTCATGTGTTTTACCCAGCTAGGTAGAACATGAAACTCTTAAAAAGTCATGTATTTCTAGTAACTGATAAGGGATCAGAATCGAGTAGCAAAAATGACTTGTACTAAAACAGTGGTTCTCAACCTTCTGGCCCTTTAAATACAGTTCCTCATGTTGTGACCCAACCATAAAATTATTTTCGTTGCTACTTCATAACTGTAATGTTGCTACTGTTATGAATTGTAATGTAAATATCTGATATGCAGGATGGTCTTCCAGTGGTCGGCAAACTTGCAACATACAATCCTGGTTTTTTAAGCCAAAGTAAAGGTTTTTTCAAGACTCAATGGCTAATTTCAACTAGGAAGAGGTGGCAAAGGGCTGACTCTCCACTGAAAGATTCATGGAATTAATTGTTCAAACCACCAAGAGCATTTATGGACATGTCTTGCTTGTCTGCCCCGAGTCTGTTCTCTCTTCTTCAATCATTATGTGAGAGACCACTCCTTCTCTACTGTAGATTCATGTGGTTCGAACTGACTCCGGGGAGGGCACATGATCCAGGCTTGGCCAATGATCTTATTCCCCACACCTTGGCCACAGGTCAGCCATGGACACATGACCCAACTCAGCATGCCATTCTAGAACTTTCGATAACATAGTTTAGGAGAGAAATATCCTTTTGCTCAAGGATTTCTTACTCTACAAATGCTGCTAGCCTGGACCTTCTGGGAAGCATCATAGAAAGGACCTCCTGGAGAGTGAAGTCAATACACAGCCAAAAGATAGAGAATCAGATTTCTCCATGGCTTAATCTGAGCTCCTAGATCCAAGCATATCCCTTGGATTGTTCAGATACATTAACAAATATATTACTTTCTGCTTAAGTCATTTTTTGACTGGGTATCTATCACTTTCAATAAAAAGTCATGACAAATGCAGTATCCAATCCAAAAGTATAATTTTCCAGGGGAGGAACTGAGGTCCGGAGAGGGATAAGAACATGCTCAAGGTTGCACAGTAATCAGTAGCAGAATCTAGACACAAATGCAGATACCAAAGTCTAATGTCATTTACCTATACTAAAGATTCCTTTTGCAAATAATTAGGCATGCAAAGCTAAGGTGTCACCTGTACCGGTAAGCAAAAGCTGTGCAATAAAAGCATTGGTTTACCTGCCTCTAAAATTACACATTTGCTCTCAAAACACCAAAAAGTATCAAGCATTAGCACACACCCAATGGCTCCCCATATTATTGGAATGAAATTCAAACTCCTTTCTATGGACTTCATACAGTGACTAAGAGCACTACTAATAGTGACTCTCCTGCAACCTCATCTTTGCTCTCCATCTGTCACTATGCTACAGCCAACCTAGCTTTCTTTTAGGCCTTTGAATGGCCCTCTCTCTTGTTCCACCCCAGCCTCTGGCTAGGACGCTTGTCCTGCACCCCTTATACACCTGGCTCTTCTCATCTCCAGGTCTCTCCAGTGTCACTCCAACAGGTAGATCTTCCATCACAGTAGATCCCTTTTCCTGTAATTCTTTAACTCAGAATTCCGTTTTCATATGTTACCTATATTACATTATCATTTGTTTATATGTTTGTTGTCTGTCTCCCTCCTGGACTTGATGTGAGCAGAGATGCATCTTCACAGATAACTGTTAAACCCCCATGCCTTACACTTAGAATGCTTGAATAAATATTCTAACTGAATGGGAGAAATAGATAAAAGAAGTTCCCCTTTTCCTAACTGGAGCTCACAGCTCCCTCCCAAACAGGCCTACATCTTTATGCCAACACCCAAAAGCTTTACTGTGCTTCCATTACCTCTTAGAAAACCATTACAAGAGCATTTTTGCTATTAAGACAGCAATGATTTCCCATAGCCATTTCTAAATCCAAGTAGGTTGGCAGCTAGCTTCACCAGAACCTGCCTCTAACACAGTCAGGCGGGTGCTCAGTGTTCCATTTGCCAGTAGTGATAGGCCTAAGTATTTGAATTGCCCTTCCAGGTGATTTGTCCTGTTGTTGTTTTGATATGGAACCATTATATTAATTCTGACATTAGCACAACTAGCTGCATCAAACCAAGTGTCTCTGCTGCCAGCTTGAATAGTTAAATGTTCTATTTTAGCCCAATTCAATTGTAAATCTCAAAAGCGAAGCCTTGAGGAAAGGTGCATCTAACCTCTCATGCATTGCAGACAATTGCTAAATCAGTAATGCAGGCAGCTGTAAGCCAGGAAGCTTGGTCACTTCTAGTACACAGGCAGATAAATCAATTCTCTAGCTCACCTAGACCTTGTTAGGACCTTTTTGGTTGTAAAAGACAAAAATAAATGGTTCAAGCAAAAATAGAAATGTACTGGGTCACTTCACTAAAAAATGCAGGAGTGTTTCTGTGTCTGGATTCAGGATTTCAAATGGTGTCATCCTCGACTCTGAGCATTCACATGCTTCCCTTACAGGCTCCTGGTGGTGGCAAGATGGCTGAGAGCAGTGCCAGGCATACATGCTCACAGGTCAAAGCATAAGCACACATTTCTGTCAGTCTCCTTGGCTCTTACTAGCTTACATGGTGATTCTTGAAACAATCACTGTGTCTCCGGGAGTATAATGCTCTGAATGCTCAGGCATGATCATATGGTCATCCAAAACTTTGGATGGGTAGAGGGCACAGGGAGGATAAATGGTGATGAAAAAAACATCTCCACAAGGACTCCCTCCAGCCTAGCTGGAGTGGACGATGGCAGATATGGCTACCCAACCCCTAAGTTGCATGGTTAAAAAGTACTGATCCATGAATTTATGTTTTTAATCTTAAAAGGCCCCCCAAATTGTATTTCATTCACCTGATTGAACACCCCAGTCTATAGGAGATTTCAGATTAGACTTATCCAGAGCTTGGCTTTTGCCTTGACAGTTTTTCATTAAATGTCTTATCTTTGAGTCTGTATTTATCTTCTGAAAGAGATTTTAAAAATGTTATATTTGGTTGATATTATTTCTTAATTATTAAAACCATTCTTATAAATGGATATAATTAACTCACCGACTGGAAGCTTTTGTTGAAATTCTCTCTCCCTTCTCCTTCCTGAGTTTATTCTAATCTCTGACTGGAACTTGTGAACATCTGTCTAGAATTGATGAGGTAATCCCCGTTTGAGTTCTAATCAGCTCAGCAACAGAGACTTGATATGCTTAGGAGCTGAGTGTCACCGATGTAGGTAAAAGTAACAAACTAAAGTGTAAAGGGAAAAGCTCAAAGGCTAATCCCTCTAAAGATTCCCTTTACACAAACTGAGACTTTAGGAGGTAAATGTTAAAGGAACATAATTACTAGAATAATAACATATATATGATTAAAACACTACTGAAAGAAGGGACCTTTCTTCAAAGATGAGTTTGAAACATAATGTGCCAGAGGCTCTACCTATGTCCTCAAGCCTGCCTCTCCCTCTCTGCCTCCATAAAGGGTAGAATTTGCCCAACATATTACCTCATCCTTTGCACCCCTGCAGAAATTCTTTCTTTTCATCCAGAGATTTCAGTATGTTTACAAATGTAAATTAACAAGCCTCATTCATTATTGTTTCTCTCCACAGAGATGGTTCACTTAAGTAGCACAGAAATTTACCTAAGTGGCCTGCTCAAGGTCAGAAGTCCTCTGTGTAATCTGTCAATGGATATTCAAAGTGTAAAAATACACTGCAGTTTCATTGCAGATCCAAATTCATTGCATCCAAGTACCACTGGAGGGATGAGTCCTTTCCTTTAATCTTTCCAGCAAGGCTCCTACCTGTTGGCCTTTCTTCAGCCTCACTGAGCGGCCACATACCTGAAAACCCAAGACTTCAGCCCTCCTCTGTCCTATCTTATCTGCCCCAAAAGCTGAGTGGGGACAGAACATGAATTTCTTACAGATATTTTTTATGAATCACTGATTAAATAAGCAGTTGGCAATATTTTATTTTGTTCCCCCAAACTTTTCTATTTATTAAATACTTGTTTTGTTGCCACTCACTGTGATAGACACAGGGAAAACTACAGTCATACTCCTCCCTTCATGGGAAGGACAGATAGTAAAAAAAATCAGCCACACTGTGGTCAGTGCTATGAAGATGATAAACTTGGAGACAGGGTCTCCACAAAGGTAATCAAGTTAAAATGAAGTCATTAAAATGGGCTCCAGTTCAATATGACTGACTGCTATCTTTATCTGCAGCATTTAACAGCATGCCATTTCTTTTGATTAATTGATGAATAATATCCCCTTGTATGGATAAACCACCTTTCACCAGTTGATAGATATTTGCTTTTTTTTTCAATTAATCTTTGAATTTAACAGATGGTACCTATATACTCATGGGATTATTTCTTTAATGTCTGTCTCTACACTAGGAAAATAAAGCCTCTTAAAGGCAAGTATTATATTTGCTTTTTGCTTCCCATTGTGTCTCTATCATTAATAAATATTAGTTGAATGAAAGAACAAATGAATGTATAAATAAATGAACTAACTATAGGAGACTGAACAAAAAAACCACAGTAACCAAAGAAAAGTCACTTTTCTTCTCAATGTAGGGACCCTCCTCTTTGTTCATGTAGAGAAGCTTTCTCACTAATTGTTTCTACATTCTGTAACTTCAGCTTTGTACATAACACATGCTGGGTGCTTCATTGGCTTAGCCAAGATCTGCACAACTTGATTCTGCTGCCATTAGAAGGCTCATACAAGGAGAGCAGAATCCTAAAGAAGGTATGTCCCATCTCATCCAATATGACTGACTGGTATCTTTATTTGCAGCATTTATCAGCATGTTATTTCTTTTGATTGATGAATAATATTCCTACTAAAATCAGGTGCTTCTGTTCCATCTACACTGACCACAAGTACATGCAAAGAAACAAGCATGTACAACTACCCATTCTACCTCCTCCACAGCACATGTGCTCCTCAATGTTCCAAATGCCTGTCAGAAAATGTGTCAGCCCTTTTAAGTAACAGCTTGGTGGAGCTGTAACTGGGGAGTGCAGAGCAAGCACAATTCAAGTCTCAGCCTACCAAATTCTCCAGCATATTCAAGTATTTCTAGCTCTCTTTTTTCTGGAGTCAAAGGTAAATGTGGCCAATCTGGTAGACTCTCCACAACTCTCTGTGCTGAAAGCTGTGTGAAAAGCAAAATCTCTGCCAGCAGAAAAGAGGAAACAAACCATCCTGCACAGTCTCAGGACACATACTACTATGCCACTGACCCTTCCTTAGATGAATGAGCGGTACCTGCTGTGACATGCAGTCACAGTTTTAAGACAGTGATGCTTCCCTGTCCTTTTGATTTGCTTAAGTTGCAACACTTTATACTTATAACACAGACCGCAGTACAAAACAGTGTGATGCAAACTGGAATAGTCAGTCATACCTAACTGTGCCTGAGTGTTTACTATGTTAGGAACACAGCACTAAGCATTGTACACAAATCAGCTTGCTGAACCCTCACATTGGTGGTAAGAAGTAGATTTTATAATTAACCCCATCTTATAAATGAGGAGACCAAGAGTAAAAGGGTTATGAACTTTGACTGAGTTTGCTGCTGGGAATAGTGAGCGGACGACTTGCACCCAGCTAAGTTTCCTGTTCTTAATCACCATGATAAAAATGTGATCAGAAGACCTGTTTGAAAGTGCTAGCTCTAGTACTGACAGCCACCAGCTGTAGGGACCCTGAGCAGTCTCATTACTCTGTGCCTCTCTCTATCTTTTCACTTGTAAAATAGGGGAACTGATATTTATTTAGTCTTGGGGGAGGGGGTGATAGTGAAGATCAAGCTGACATAGTGGACTTGAGAGTTTTATGAATAGTGTGAAAGCATCAGAGAAATCCAAGCAAATGTATATGACGATTAGCATCATGCATAAAAGCTCCACAAATTGATAATTTGGGAACTTCCCATGGGAGGAAATATCAATATCCACATATATGACCCATGGAAATATCAGTTTGGATGGGGAGGGTTTACAGTAGTTAAATTTTGGTAAGAAACATGTAGTTGATTCTGGTTATATCATCCTAGCTAATCCTTATCATTTCATCCATCAATTTTATTGCTCTCAGGCCGAGCAATAATTGTGCAATTGTATTTTCTGGACCATTGAAGTTTAAGGATATTGTCAAGCCAGGACAAGAGGAGTCAAATATCAGATTTATTGAACATATAATTTAACTATGGGGCCTGCATCCATTTAAATCAGAAAAGCAAACAGAGTTGTCTATGGACATTGGTAAAAAAGTGAATCACACCTGGCCAGTGTTGCTCAGTGGTTGAGCATCAACCTATGAATCAGGAGGTCATGGTTCAATTCCTAGTCAAGGCATATGCCCAGGTTGTGGGCTTGATCCCTGGTGAGGGGAGTACAAGAGGCAGCCGATCAATGATTCTCTCTCGTCCTTGATGTTTCTCTCTCTCTCTCTCTCTCTCTCTCTCTCTCTCTCTCTCTTCATCTCCCTTCCTCTCTCTGAAAACAATAAAAATATATTTTAAAAAGATAAGAAAAAAGTGAATCATTGATGCACCTACATATCATCTTTTAATGCCAAATACATAAAAAAGGACTTCTTAAAATATCATATGTAGTCATATTGGATAGAAGCTGAGCTATTTTCCTTTGTCTAAGGAGGAATACTGAGCAAGTTTCATGCTACTTGCCACTCATAAGTTATCAGATCCTATCTGATGAAAAGGAAAGGAAAATGTATTCACATTTTAGCAGCCTTGTATTATCTCCCCTTGTCTCCCCTAGTGTGCAAGGGCAGAGCCTTATATGGTTCATCTCTAATCCTACACTGCACCTAGGTATTTGAAATAGGTATTTGATTAATCACTAGTAATTGACCAAGTTGAGTGAATAATTTTCCAAATAATAATAATTGTCACTATTCCTCTATAGAATTGAACCTATTAATCATTCCCAAGACATTTTATGGTAGGCTCAGAGTCATCTTGAGATTCTGGTAAACCTTTAGATCAAGACTATAATGTTACAAAAATCTGAGTTTCTTGTGTTGCCTTAATCACATAAGTAGCAAGGTCCCACATTCCTGGACAATGTCACAATGAACTACAAGCAACCAAAAGCCAGCAGGGAACAAGAAGGTCAAGTTAGAAACTGTTCTGTCAGGAGAAAGAGTTACATGGTGAACAACAGCTACTTCCTTATTTTATGGCCACCACTAAACAGGTTTATTTAAAAGCAGGAGTGAAGCCCACTCCACTGCCCACTGGTATAGATTAATCTAAGATATTCAGACAAGAAATCAATCGGGCTTGACTAATATTTTCAACTCTGGATAGCAAATAACTATACACAATTCCCTAATACATGATTCAGGGGCCTAAGCTAAATTTCTCAACCACATACTATGTCACTGACCCTTCTTTGTCTAGTGCTGAGTTGAGTTAAGCTGTCCCATACTCATCCATCCTCTGTTAAGAATAGAGAATGCATTTGTAAGACTGCAAACTCAGTGACAGAGTTGAACATCCAGATGACATGCGAACCAAGCTCTCAGTCTTACCTGTCATATTCTATCACCTGAACTAGCCCTTGTGTTCAGTTATGTCCTGTGACCCCAGATGCCGTCTGTAATAATAAAAGGGTAATATGCTAATTAGACCGACATCCTTCCGGACGAAGCTTAAGGTCAAGAGATCATCCAAAGCCTGGGTCCCAGGTGCCTGCCGGCGCCCGGAGGGAAGCCGCCCAGGTCCTGGGTGCCTGCTGGTGGCCAGAGGGAAGCCCAGGTCCCGGGCCGGTGCCAGCAGCCGGAGGAAGGAAGGCCTACTCTTGCACAAATTTTCATGCATCGGGCCTCTAGTCCTAAATATAAGTGTTCTGCCTTTGCAGATGGGAAATAATGTAGGCAGACAACCCAGTAAGTCCATCCAAAGATACTTACACTTGACTGGACTTACTGGAGCTAGCTATTAGTATTACCATGTTCTCCTACCAACAGCTAAAATTTGCTTTACAAGATGCCCACGTGAAACCTTTCAGTGATTTCCCATTGCCTGAGAATAAGACCCCAATATTCTTAGCACAAATTACAAAGCCTTCTAAAATCTGGACCCTGCCGATCTCTCCTGCTTCATCTCTTGTCCCTTCCACTCTCCTTTGTCCCCTTCCTTCCACCCATCTCCACCACCATAACACCAGACTTTTGTCCCTCCTGGCCTTCACAGTTCTCTCTGCCTCATATACAACCTCACATCCTCTCTTGCTTGGCCAACTCCTATTCAGGCTTCAGTCTGAACTTAGATATTCCTTCCTGAGGCTGGCCTGCCCCAAGCCCCATTTCTACTCCTCACTAAAACCCTGTCATAATAACCTGTCCTTCCTTTCATCAGAGCCAGCATACATTGTCAAAGTCATTACACATTTGTCTAGGCCACATCATAAGTTTAAAGCGGCCACAAAGCTCTTTATTGTCTTCTTCTCTTCTGTTTTCCTAGCATCTTACATGCTGTATTGCACTGTATGGACCCTATATAAGTATTTTTATTTATTTACTAGAGGCCCAATGCATGAAATTCATGCAAGGTGTTCAGCCATCGCATCCCTGGCCACCTTGTGCCCCCCCCACCCCCACACTGGTTATTCCAAAAGGTAGTTCCAGAAGGTCGTTCCGCCATCTGGTCTAATTAGCATATTAGCTCTTTATTATATAGGATTTGATATTTGCCTTAGATGTACAGATCAGTTTTGTCCCAAATTGGCATCATTCTTAGACAAAGAAGCAGGAAAGATTATTGCATCTCCATTCACAGGTAGAGTAGAGCTTTGTGTTAATGCAGTCAGACAAGCTGCTTGCATTTATTTCATCCCCCCAAAATCCATTCTGTGACCCCTTTACTGCACAATGGATACTTAGTACCTGCCATGTCCCATCCTTTTCTTCCCTGAGTTCATGCTTAGGTAGGTGCTGAAATCCTTAATTCCATCTATGTGAACATTATTTCTCAACAGTTAGGATAGAAGTGCTTAATCAAAAGATGTATTGATTATTGTGCCTCTGTGGTACAGGGCCCCTATCAAGATGGAGGAGCCTGAGAGCCACTTGGAAGTGATTCTCTTGTCCTGTTCCATTAACCTAAGAGCTCCCAGTAGCCCAGAGTGCATCACCTGTGTCCTACACAAGATGAATTGCTGGCCAGTTACACATCACATAGTTGGGGAAAACATCATCATTCTGGTCATTATTCCAAACAGCAAATGCTGCTGCTCAGCAAGGCAGGAGTATCTTAGTGTTATCAGGTATCTTTTCTCTCCCCAAATTAGCCATATTCAGTGCAACTTAAAAGAAACCACAGAAAATGATCCTGCACATCAGTGTTTCTCAACCACGGGACAAGCTTTCCTTTTGGGTTACAATAAGTTGTGAGAGGTGCTACATGTAATATTTCTAGTCATATCATCATGGTTAAGAACACAGTCAGGGGGGCGGTCCACAAAACTTAGTTTGAGCCCCAATACTATCTCTTTTGCTAGGGAAACACTTGTACAGGTCCCTTCCCTTCTCAGTCTTTTCCTCATCTATAAAATGGTAATACTAATAATAAACAATTTACAATGGTTAGCATAAATAAGATAATCCACATCGAACAGCCAATATGGAGCCAGGCACATGGAAAAGATGAGAATACTTGCCCCTGCCTCATGGGGTTATTGTGAATGACCTAAATTAGTTCCTATAACAATATCACCTCTGCTTACTTGTATTCTAGTATATTTTCTTAGATGGGAAAGAATAGGGTGGAGTGCCAGCTTGGGAGCCATGGCCACGGCAAAGCATTGGTAGACCCAGGAGAAGAGTACACTGCATGTATGAACTTTTCCCCCAGGTATCATCACAGATGAAAGGTTGTGAATCCACAAATCACCGCCATGATCGTGCAAATAGATCTCTGTGCTCTTGGGACCTAAAGAGATGTCAGGCTCACCCACAGATTCTGAGTGTATCATTCTAGACCCGTGGTCGGCAAACAGCGGCTCGCGAGCCACATGCAGCTCTTTGGCCCCTTCAGTGTGGCTCTTCCACAAAATACCACGTGCAGACGTGCACATACAGTGCGATTGAACTTCGTGGCCCATGTGCAGAAGTCAGTATTTTGTGGAAGAGCCGATATTTTATGGAAGAGCCACACTCAAGGGGCCAAAGAGCCGCATGTGGCTCACGAGCCGCGGTTTGCTGACCACTGTTAGACTATTGATAACCCTTCACTAGAACTCTAGTTCCCTATCCACTACAACACAGTTTCCTATCCACTGACAACTCATTTTCTGACCACTCACTTTGATCACAAACTAGCTCATACTGTTATTTAATTATTTCCTTCTTCCCTCAAGAAGAACATAATCTCCCTGTGGGCATGGGCTATGTCTTATGCTTCTCCTCCATCTCCCAAAAGTCACAACATCCTTGAGCATGTGAGAGGTCAGACTCACCAAATTTTATAAAAGGAAAGAAAGTTAGATCACTAAACCCAAACCCCTAATATTACTGTTGAGAAATCTCAGGCCCAAAGAGTTTAAATAACTGTTCAAATTCAAACATACAGAACCAGGACTGTAACCATAACCTTCTGAATCACTACCCAGTGTATCCCAAAAATCCTTGTTGTCTCTAATCGAAAGGAAAGAAACTGTGACAAAGAATAAGACAGAGGAGGAAATAAATAGGACACACACACATACACACACACACACACACACACACACACACACACTATTCAGTGTTAGACAATGGTTACTGTAAAAGGCAAACAATCTAGGGTTGACTTGGCCTGGCATCAGGTTAATGCTGTGAATAATGTGTGTCATTACTCACAATGGGGTAATTATGGCCAATAAAATGAAGATACAACATGGAGCCAGGAAACACCTGATAAACATATAGATCCAGCCACATTCACCATTCATTATCAACAGCAAATAGCTCTACCCTTGGTGAGTTAAACTTGGCCTCTACCTGATGTCGCGAAGCTGGAAAAGGAATGTACAACAGTTTATTATCCGGTTGGTGTGTGATGTTTTGTGATAGCAGTTCTTCTCAAGCTCAGAGAACGCAGACACTTATGTTGTTCTTTGGGACAATGCAATTTACTTCCAGCCTTTGGGCTCTAGTGGCTGAAATGTCTTAGCTATCAGCAAGAATTTGAAAGAGGCCAATGACAAGTTGACTTTCTCCTCTTCATGCATCTTTAATTAACATCTGCTGACAGAGCATATAACCATGAAAAGAGAGTCATAAAATTCAGCTCTAATTTTGCAGGAGATACTAAAACATATCTTTTGGGGCAATACAGAACTTAGTTTTAATGATGTTTACATAGGGGCATACCGTAAGTAGTAAAATTTGGCTTTTCTGTATCACTTTGAGAAAGCATAATCCTTTATATCCAATCTTATTAGGAATTCCTCATGGAATTCTATCACTTTATAATAAGGTTCACAAGACAAACTTTACAAATAGCATAATCATCTTCTTCTTATACAGTTGCAACCTAACTATAAAATGTTATTTCCATTTCCTTGATTCCCTAGTAACTGACTCAGATTCTCTTTAGATGACTCAGCTACTCTCTGGATAAAAACAAGCTTTGAAGATAAATTAATTTTTACAGTTCACTGGGGTACTACTGAGTAATTTACTTGGAAGTATGATGGCAAATGAGTAACAAGGAATATTTTGTTTCTGCCATACCAACAGCCACAAAATTAGAGAGATAGAAAATTTCTTATACTGATTATTCTTGCCTAGTATCTAGGTTTTAGGTACAAGAAGCTTCAATCTGCAAAGGAGAAAAAAAGAAAATTCTGTTTCCCCTCCATCAGAGGAAACATGGTCCTGTGATAAATATTTACATGGACTGTTTCAACTCCATGTACTTATGTTTCAAGAAATGCCTGTCATCTATACTAATAAAAGGGTAATATGCTAGTTAGACCGGGTCGACCAGCCATCTTCCAGACGTCTGACTTCCTTCTGGACAAAGCCATGGCGGTGGGGGCCAAGGCAGAGTCAGTTAGGGGTGATCAGTCCAGCAGGGGAGAGCAGTTAGGGGCGAGATCAGGCTGGCAGGGGAGGGCAGTTGGGGGCGAGATCAGGTTGGCAGGGGAGAGCAGTTGGGGGTGACCAGGCCAGCAGGGGAGGGCAGTTGGGGGCATTAGGCAGGCAAGCAGGTGAGTGGTTAGGAGCCAGAGGTCCTGGATTGCGAGAGGGATGTCACCTACACCCCACTTTATGCCCTCACCCTGTGGGATCGGGCCTAAACTGGCAGTCAGACATCCCCGAGGGGTCCCGGATTGGAGAGGGTGCAGGCCAGGCTGAGGGACTCCCCGCCCCAAGCACAAATTTCATGCACCAGGCCTCTAGTTTTTTTAAATAATAGCCATTTCTTCTGGTGATAAATGTAGTAAGTGCTCATTGTAAAATATTTGGAAAATACAAGAAATAAGAAAATAAAAGCTATCTATAATCTTATCTCCAGTTTATTACCACATTAATAGTTGGTTACATTTTCTTCCAAAGAGAGGGAAAAAGAGCTAGAGCAAATGAGCTGTGGAAGCAATATAAACACAAAATTAACCTTTTATTGTATGAGATACCTACTGTACAAACAGTTTAGAATTCTGTTTTTATGCCTTGACTTATATCACATGTATTACCCTTTATTCTTTAAAAATGTGCAAAAGCTGAATATTCAACAGTTGCATAAATCTTGTGCCTTCCCCTAAGCTGAGCATTTAGGTCGCTACCCATTTTTCCTCTTTCAAACCATGCTCTGGCAAACGTCCTTGCATTTAAATCTTTATCCCCCATTTCTTATTACTCCCTTCATAAAGGGAGTAACAGATGTGAAATAACTCTCTCCAAGATAAATTTTAATTTTAATATTTTTATACATATTCCAAAAATATAAAGATTAAAAATTAAGAGATCAATGTACATGAAAAATACCTGAGCATCAAAATTACTGAATATAATAATTTTTCTTTGCCACTGTAACAGACAAAAATCGCATCAGTCCTTTTGTTTTGTATAACTTTTATTTCTAGTAAGGTAGAATCTTTTTATAAGTTCAGAGAGTCTGTATTTACTCTTATGTGTATTAACTGTCCATGTCTCCTGCTGTCTTATGAATTGAGATGTTAGTACTTCCTTGGCTCCTTTTATGAGCTTTTATACATTGCCACATTTATTGCAGACATTTTTCTAATATTTCCCTCTGTGATTTGCTTTCATTGCTTTTATGTTATGAAGTTCTTTCTCACCTAAGAGATAAATACACATATTTATCCATTTTTTCCATCTAGTATTTTATGGTTCCACTTTTATGTTAAAATTTTTAATCCACTCCTAATGTATTTTGTTATATAGTTTGATGTAAGGATATAATTATTTTTGCTCAAATAATAGTTTGACAACACTTTTGAATGGCCTACCAGCTCCTCATTGGTTTGAGGTGCATTCTTTAATAATGAATTGTGTACTAGGATGATGAAGGGAGTTTTGAATCATACTTAGCAGACTCCTAAGACCCTGTAGATTATCAGATGTTTTATTTGTATCGTTAAGGCTTGTTTTAAAAATCATTTCCACAAGAGGTCATTTCTGATCACCCCTCAGGTGTTCTCTATTCTCTCACAATATTTTATTTTCTTCATATATAGGGTGTCCTAAAAAATGTATGTACACATTTTCAATAATTATAAGGAAGTGTTTATTAAAATACATTTCATTTTCAAAATTGAGCCATCAGCTATTAAAGTGTATATACATTTTTGAGACACCCTGTATTTATCATCATCTAATATTTGCTTATTTATTTATGTGTTTGCTTATTTATTGACTATTTCCTCTGCTAATATGGACACTCACAGAGAGCTGGATCCTTGTCTGTTTTGGTCACTACCATGTTCTTAAAGCTAGAACATGGTAGGTAATCAATCAATAAATACCTAATTAAAAATAATAATAATGTCAGAAATTTCATCAATATTTCTGTCTATACTTAAATTTGTAACAATCTTGGTAAATTAATACAACTCTAAAAAATATTTTAATTTTGTTAGGCAAATTCTCATCTTACTCTTTTTCAAAATTCTCATTTTACTCTTTTTCAAAATTATTAGTCCAGATAATCTTAGAATTAGTTTGTAAGATTCTTAGCCTCACCTACATCCTACTTTATGCCCTCACCCTGAGAAAAACACTGACATTAGATTAAACCATGAATACATTAGGGAAGAATTGACGCTGTTCCAAATGATGAAAATATTGAATTGTTCAGTGTTCTGATAAGACGGTAGAAAAACACCTGAAGCCCAAGCTCACAGAAACATGGATTCTTAAATCTGAATAGATCATCTTGCCTTTTTTCCAAATAAGAATTTGAGACTCACATTGATTTGACCATAATATCATAGCTATCATAATATATAGCTAGCAATACCCCCCAAAACATATTTGTAAAAATATGTATGTCAAAATATAGTGTTGAGAATAATAAAGCAAAATTTCAAATATTTCCTACATTGAAGAAGAGATCATTTCATGGTATCAAGAAGGAAGTAGAAACTCATCAACTTCAGGAAAAATGGACCATGGAGAGTAATAATCTATGCAATTTGAATGTTATAAATGTTCATGGCAGCACTGTGGCATTGACATCAGAAGGGTTCTTTAGCTGGGAAAGTGCTCAGGTCTCACTGGTTACTCAAAAGCTTTTGAGAATTTTTTTCCATAGAAATAGCACAAATAGCATGTATATATCAAAGCCTCCCTGATAGAAAGCTAAATGTATGACCCTACTTTGTGAAGAACCCTCCCAGGAAACACATTTTTTTCCAGAGTCACTTGGCTAAGCCACAGAGAGCTGGAACATTTACTAATGTTCATGTGAGCATTTTACTCCCACGCTCTAAACCTTTCCCTCCATCTCCTTTGTCTCTGAAATAAAGACCAAACTTTCTCAGCTTGACGCTAATGACCATTTGGTATTGAATGCCACTGTGCTACAGTCAACCTTTTTCATTCCATGGCACACAAACTAATTACTAATATTCTTCAGCACACCAAAAAAGGTATTCTATTTTTGCCAATCTGACAAAAAAAATAGGCATAATTCTGATTCATTCACACTGAGCAGCTATCATTGTGTTGGCTGTTGACATTTTTTTATTTGACAATCTAAGAGAAAAGAGGTCAGTATCCCTGACTAAATAGTCAGGTATTGTGTGTTTTAAAAATTCTTGCAGCACACTGGTTGAAAATTGCTGGTCTATATCTATCCTATCAATCTCATTGCTTGGTACACACATCTCACCTTGATGTCATCCTACATTCTGTAAACTACACACTGAATGTGCCCAGAGAGGGAAATTTCTCCAGAGGCAGAAATTCTATCTGGAGAAATACACATTTAAGTTGGCTCAAAAATGGTTCATTTATTAAATGCAGCATGATTGGTAACAACAAAAGACTGGTGAGAACCAGATTGCCCATCAGTAAAGGACTTGTTAAATCCAATATGGAGAACTATGCAGCTGTAAAAAAAAATCAAAAAAGAAATGGGTGCTATTTGTATATACTACTATGGAGTTATTGCCACAAGAAAATGAGAAGTAAAAAAAGCAAGTTGGAGACAAAAATGTAAAGTCGACTACCATTCATCTAGAGAGAGAGAGAGAGAGAATGAATGTATATATTATTTTTTAAAAATTAAAAATTCAAACCATAAAATTTTTAATTGTTTCTTATAAGAAGAGGAAGAAAATAGGCTTGAGGGATAAGAACTAAAGCCAGACTTAACTACCCTGTTTTATCGTTTTGACATCAAAAACATGTACTTGAAGAGTTATAAAATTTAATATAAAAATACAAACTATAAACACTGGAAGCAAAAGAAAACAAGTTAAGCTATCTAACTGTTTTGAGTTGTGGCACAATAACAGAGAAAATAACTATTCCAAGTGCCTACAGTAAGTCACTAACTATTCAGATGGACAACAAATGCAGAGTACTTCCTCCAGACAAGCCCTCGGACTTCTCAATAAGAACCTCTAGACACCTGGAACCTAAACATCAGAATTAGTACAGGATATAAAGTCCTGACTTTAAAAGGAGTTTCCAAAATGGAAATTTAAAGAAAATATATAGAATACAATGTGTTGAACAACTTATACATTTATTTGCATATCTTAAGTGTAGCTGAAGAAGCAGAATCAAAGTGTTTCATGCCAAAGAAGCTGATCACTAGTGGCTTATCCTGGTGTGAGCCCCAACATTTCTTCCCTCAGTGATGAGTAATTTGTCACTGTTCTGTAATCTATGGTGAAGATGGACGGCAAACACTAGATGCAAATTAGGGCTCCCATATGGTCAAAAAGCTACTACATAGCAGAAAACATAAGCACATTAGTAGAGTTAAGCTTGCAAAACATAAGTAATTAGAAACTGTTACTACTACCAGCCCAAATATTGTTATGAAAATTAAATAGCTGAATTTTGATCAAAGATTCCTAGATCTAAGAAAATTCATGACATTTTATTAACTTACAAGGCTCCTATGAATAACATTTAAATAAATAGACAAATTGGCCTAAGTATTAGCAATCGAATATAATTTAATGTACCACCACTTAGTACCAGAATATTAATTTTCATTCCTTCTCCTTGGAAAAGACATTAGTAAGTCTTACATACCTGTAGGATTCAAGCCATGTCCTGCTGTAGCTATACCACCTAATTGATCTGGATATCTGCCATGATAGATGCATAATGAACTAATTCATTGGCATGAATCCTGACAGAAGGGGTTCTTCACATAGTAGAAAGTGTGGAATAATCTAAAATTCAAAATTAGCAAGTATTAGGTTGAACAACAGGAAGCTGCCAATATTTGACAATTTTTTTCCTATAAATAAGGCAATTTCATATACTTCAAATGAATTTAGGATATGTAACCTGCCACTTCCTTTGCCTCACACAGGCAAACATACTGACATGGTAATACTGCTGAGCCAAGATTTTCAGCTCTGTGTTCAAAGTATCCAACATCAACAATCACTGTAAGAAGAGTAGATGAAACTTATCTGACGTGCCAGATCTATATTCCTCTTTAACATATCACTCCTGCAATATGTATTTATTAATTCATTCATTTCTTCATTTAGCAATAAATTTTTAAGTGTCTACCCTATTAATAACACTGAGTAAGGAATAAGAAGTTAAGGGGAATACAGAAGAGTCTATACATTGGGATTTATAAGCTACTTTTATATGCAGATTATATACACAAGAAAATATATGCGCCAAAGTTAGATAAAAAGCATATGATGTTATTGGGGAAAACACAGGAATATTTGGAGTGTGGGACAATGAGGAGGAAGGTACAATCCTATCGGAAAGATCAATATGAAAGGCTTTATTAAAAAGCTTCGATCTTTGGACAGACAGGATTTCAATATAGTGAAAGATGGATTGCATACCACTTGGAAGAAACCATGTGACCAACTGGGAATGTCTGTGATGTATTTGAAAGAAGCAAGGAGTAGTGGAAGAAGAGAGGTCTGTAAGTGTGAGAGAAGTAGAAATTTCACCAAGGGAGAATGAGGGGTAAGGTTGGAGAAGAAAGTTGAAATGCGAGTAAGGAAAAGTCTAATATTTTATGATATCCTCTAAATAATCTGATGCTACTGAATGCATTGAACAAAGGCATGGCAGGATAGAATGTTCTAGAAAAACTGGTCTGGCATCCATGTTTAGTATGGATTGCAAGCAGAGACAATCAGAAGCCAGCTAAGAGATTATTTCCCTACCATAACAAGGAATAGAGATAACTAAAATGTCTACAAAATTATACCAAAAATGTAAAAGAACATTATTTATGAATTGGAAAGAATAAGTAATTTTGTTATGAATTCATATTCATTTCACCATACTAATTCAGCATTCTATACTGTAGTGGCACTTTGGCACTTTATTTATTCAACAAGCATCTAAAAGCCTGTGTCCAGACATTTCTAGACTCTGAAGATGCAAGGATGAACTGAGCAGACAGAATCTATTGTCTCAAATAGTTACATTTTAGTGAAAAAAATAAACAGTAAACAAGAAAAAAGAACAAATAAACATATTGCAACCTGTGATGTGCTGTGAAGGGAACAAATGGGGTGCTATAACAGAAAATAACAAAATAACAAAGGGTTCTTTTTTCAAGAGTTCACAGATGACTGTTAAGCTAAAACCTAAAGGAATTATTAGTCCTGGTTCTACAGTAGCAAATATACTGCAACCATAAATTTCAAAGCCAACATAATTTCCCTTCCTTGTCCTTTTCCTCTTCTAGCTCTATGTCAAAGCTTGATTTAGCCTATAGTTTGTTACCCTTTCTAACTAATGATTAACTGAAATCGTTATGGGACAGAAAGTGCTGCTGAGGTGGTCATTAACTTACTAGCAGGGAATCAACACATAGATGGCCATTGCTGCAATAAATCCAAAACTTAGTAGTAAATATTTATTGGCAGAAAGTCATATTTCTGCCCCTGGTGATTCTGTTACCACACAGCCATTCAAGGCTGGAAGCCATTTCAGAAACTATTTAGCAAAGTCTAGAGAGATAGGGTATAATTGTTAGACTCTTAAAATTACAGGTAACTCAAATACCTAGTTAAATTAGCAGAAAGAAAAAAATTAGCAGAAAGAAATGTCTTCTGTTGTGTTCACTGAATCTCTACTCAAATGACCCCATAGCCTTAGAAAGCTAGTCTTCTATATTTCTTCTGATTCTGCTATCTTAAAGCTTTTAATTTCTATGATGTCTGAGTTTCATTTGGCCATAAGGTGGCCAATAGTCTTGATGACTACTGGAAGAATTCCCATGGTTCCTTCTTTGTCAGCACTGGATTCCATGCGTTATGTTTATAACATTGCAAACATGCAATATATTTGAGTGCATGACAATCCATATAGACAATAAACTCCTTGAAGATGTGTTTTATTAATCTTATGTTCCCCATAGCACTTAACACGTGCTCAGTAAATACATGGGGGAAAAATGAATGAGCAAGTGAGTGAATGGGTAAATGAATTTCAGAGAAGAACACTTCAAATATCAAATCAGACACTTCCTAGATCAGTGGTTTCTTATCTTACTTGCATATCAAAATCACCTGGAAATTTATTCAAAAATATAAATTCCTGAGCCGATCTGGTTTAGACTTAAGAAATCTGTGACTTAAAAAGTCCTCCCAGGTGTTTCTAATGTGCAAGTAGTTTTGAAATCTGCTGATCTAGCAATCAATTTCAATAAAGAAAACCAAATGGAATACCAATAAATGGCTTTAGTGTGGACAAGTTTGGGAGCTTACAAACAAAATTCTGTATGTTGCCTGTGAAATTTTTAACATTCTTACAAAGACCAGATCTAAATAACAAAAAAAAGGAGATCTGAAATCAAGTTTTGCTTTCTAAATAGTTAGCAAAGATAACATTTTCACCCAATAAATCTTATTTTTACCAGTGACCCTCAAATGCAGTAAAATTAAAATTTTTAAATGCTTCTTTCAGTATGGCACATTAGGTAATATAAAGACCTTTTGTATGCCAAAACAACTATATCCTGGGTAAAATCCCTTTGTTGTTGTTTTGTTGCATTGTTGTGGTTTAGAAAAAAGAGAAATTACAAATAAGAGGGGGAAAGTGTGCTGACACCAGAGTGCTGAACAGTAAGCCCATCCAAAAGGCATGGGTTGCTCTAAGGAAAAGAATTTAAATGACAACCATATGAGGCAACCAAGAAGAAAGGTAGAAAAACTGAATCTGAGATTCATATATTAAGTCAAGGACCCTGGACTAGGAATAAAGTGACCACCATTCAATAGCAATCCCCTGGCTTTCAACAAAATCAAAAATAATTTCTTCTTGGAGGGAGAAACTCTCAAATTAGACTCCTGAATTTACTACAGATTAATTATGAGCACATTTGAGTTCATAATCAAGGTGCAACACACAAGGAAATAAATGACATGAGAAACAAAAAAAAGGGAAAACACCAAGGACTTCAGATGCCAGAATCATAATATAAATTAACTGTGCATGAAATGTTTAAAGAAACAAAAATGGAATGTCAAAAACAAGCATCAGAAATATTTTGGTGAAAAAATTTTTAAAAAATACGATAGTGAAAAAAAATTTAGAAGATTTTCACAGCAGATTAGAATCAGTTGATGAAAGAATTAAAATAATAGAAGATAGAACTAAATAAATAAATTGCTCAGATTATAACACAGAAAGAAAAAGAAATGGAAACTATGGCAGAGAGATTATAAGATATTCAAGAAAGAATGGGAAGGTATAAAATATGTCTAATTAGAATCCCCAAGAAAACAATGAAAGAATGAACAGAAAAAATGTTTGAAGAGATAACAGTTGAAGCTACATCTGTCAATGGTGGGCTAAGGAATTTGGACTAATCCTCCCATTGAAGATAATTTTTAAAAATTAGTAAAATATTTTTAAGAACTTCTAAATAGTATCAGGAGTTGGTAAGAGTAAGAAATTACTGAACTGAGGTCCAATAGAAGACATGAATCTAGACAATCACAACCGAACGGACAACCAAACAGGCTGCGTGGGGTGACCAGGCCAGCAGGGGGGTTAATGAGGGACGACCATTTACTTTGAATTTATATTAGTTCACACAAACACTCCATCCATGCTTTTGTTCCGGCCCTCCGGTCCAGTTTAAGAACCCATTGTGGCCCTCGAGTCAAAAAGTTTGCCCACCCCTGATCTAGACAATCACAACCGAACGGAGGACCAAACAGGCTGCGTGGGGTGACCAGGCCGGCAGGGGGGTTAATGAGGGACGACCAAAGGACTGAGCAGCAGGCTATGTGGGGCGACAAG
Source organism: Myotis brandtii (assembly GCF_000412655.1). Lineage (NCBI taxonomy): Eukaryota > Metazoa > Chordata > Mammalia > Chiroptera > Vespertilionidae > Myotis > Myotis brandtii. The sequence goes on along the minus strand of NW_005371920.1, from coordinate 1,228,504 downwards.
GCCAGCAGGGGGGATAGTGAAAGACGACCAAACAACTGAGTAGCAGGCTGCAAAGATGGTGGCGCCCACAGCCAATAAGGAGGGAATATGCTAATTGACTGCCCCACCCTCAAAGATGGCGGCGCCCACAGCCAATAAAGAGGGAGTATGCTAATTGGCCATGCCCTCATCAAAGATGGCAGTGCCCACAGCCAATAAGGAGGGAATATGTTAATTGACTGCCACACCTTCAAAGATGGCGGTGCCCACAGCCACAAGAAGGGTAGTTAGGGGCGACCAGGCCTGCAGGAGAAGGCAGTTAGGGGCAATTGGGCCAGTAGGAGAGCAGTCAGGCATCGATCAGGCTGGCAGGGAGTGGTTAGGGGGTGATCAGGCTGGCAGGCAGAAGCAGTTGGGGGCAATCAGGCAGGCAGGCAGGTGAGCGGATGGGAGCCAGCAGTCCCAGATTGTGAGAAGTATGTCCAACTGCTGGTTTAGGCCCGATTCCTAAACTGGCAGTCGGACATCCCCCAAGAGGTCCCAGATTGGAGAGGGTGCAGGCTGGGCTGAGGGACAACCCCTGCCCCCAGTGCATGAATTTTGTGCACCGGGCCTCTAGTGAGTGTAATAATCAGGTCCACTTTTGCACTGAGTTTACTGATCAAGACAAGGTATCTGAGAGAATGAGTTGCACCTTGGCTCAGTGACTTTGGGTTCCATGAGATAAAGTTGAGTGCAAGTAAATTATTAGGAGAGTGAGGAAATTAGGGAAGAAATGACAACAAATAATGACATTATTAAGTAACTTCACACTGTAGGTAATTAAAGTTTAATCCTACTACAGAACTCTTGAACTACTAAAGACCATGTGACTAAAAATTATTTCACCCTAGGAAAAAGGAGGTTAGAATATTTATACACCAACTCCCATCAATCACTGGTTGAGTGTGACTCCCAGGAATCATTTGGTCTCTAGCACTGATGGCCTGCCATGCAAGGGACTACTAGAGAAAGCCCTCAGGCAAAGAGATTCAGATGCTGGCAATTGGAAGTCAGGCTGGTGCACAAAATACAATGGTTAAGTCCCAGTGAGATAAGGGCAAGACACCATAAGTATCTGCTTTAGCTGATCCCACAGAGCTAGAGGGAAACGGTCAAAAAGCACACATAACAGGTAGGGATCTTTGTAAAACATCCTTTACTTGGTGATGAGACTGGAAGGAAGGAATCCTATTGTGAGGAAAATGAAAATCTGCACTGGACAGAGGCAATGTAATCCTGGTATTTAAATTATTCATCTATAAATTTTCAAATATAATTTCCAAGAAACTATAAAGAAAAAGAAGATATAAATAGGAGATAGACATCAGGAGGGAAAAGTAGCAAAAATAACAGACAGCAGAAACACACCCAAAGGACCTCAGATAATGGAATTAGCAGACACAGACCAACTGTGTTTATTATGGTCAAGGAAATAAAAACCAAGCATTAGTGTTTTGACAGGAAATTGGAAATTATAAAAGCTGCTATAAGAGCAATGGTGGCTTGACCAGTGCCAGGTTCCAGCAGTGCACAGCCCCAGCATCACCCAGCAGCTTCCCCACCACCCTCCCACATTGGCTGTTTTGTAGCAATATGCCTCTGGTGACACTGTGAGCAGTTTTTCCCCACACCCCAGAGGGCAGATTTCCAGCAAGGTCCACCCGTGCAACTTGGCTGCCTTCCAGAGAGCCAAGGCTGTGCTCTTCCAACAAGGTTTGGTCCTCAGCCCTGGGAAAAAGGGGGAAGTCTCTTCCTTGGTTGCTCTATTTCAGCCCTTAGAGTAGTGAATGCTCTTATTCCTGTAGTGTTTAGAGTTCTCTTTACTTCTTCCTAGTCAACTCTGTTACTCCAATTCCTTCTTAGAGTCAACAATTCTTTATAGTAAACTTTCCATGTTCAAATTTTTAAAATCTGCTATAATAGAAACTAGAAAAAATAAATGAAACTTCTATAACTGAAAAATATAAATCTGAAATTAAAAACTCAAGGGTCAGGTTGAAGAACAGGTTAGACAAAGGTGAAAACAATAAGTGAAGTGAAAGATATACAGAAAAAAATGAAGCCCAGAGCATCAAAATATAAAGAGGGTAAGAGACATAGAGAATACAGTAAGAGGACTTAACATATATGTAGTTAGAGTACCAAAAGGAAAGGAGAGAACAGAGATAATATTTAAAAAATAATGCTTGTGAATTTTTCAAAATTGATGAAATATATCAAGCCAGGAATTCAAGGGGATCAACAAAAGCTAAATAGAATAAATAGAAAGGGAATCTAATTACTAGTACATCAGAGTAGTGCTGTTAAGGAGGCGGAGGAGGAGGCGGAGGAGGAGGAGGATAGAAAGGGAATCTAATTACTAGTACATCAGAGTAGTGCTGTTAAGGAGGCGGAGGAGGAAGAGGAGGAGGAATTAAAAAAATGATGATTACTTTCAAAGTAGTAAAGTTAGACTGGGAGGTAACTTCTCAATAGCAACAAAGCTTGAATGATTTCTTCAATCTTGTGAGGTAAAATGATTGCCAACCTAGAATGCTCTACCATGTGACCATATACTTCAACTTGGAAGCAAAAGAAAGATATTTCAGATAAACAAAAACTGATAGTTTGCCACCAGGAGACCTACAAAATAAGAAAATTCTCAAGGGTAATCAAACAAAAGAATGGTTATTACAAATGGAAACATAAGACATGCAGAAAAAAAGTGAAGAGAAAAGAAAAAGATATAGAGGTATGCCTAAATAAGCATTGACTCTAAAAAAGAATAATGACAAAGTTTTACACACACACACACACACACACACACACACACACACACTTGCATTTCATTTGAGAAGAGGTAAATAAAGCTATGTTCTAAGGTGGATTGATTTTTGAGATGAGAGGTAAAGGTTTAATTATTATAAGGTTTTCATAAGTAAAGAATACAAATTATAATTTCTAGGGTAATCTCTAAAAATTAGACAAAATGTTAACTTCCGGTCCACTAGAGGGAGAGAAATAAATGATTAAAAAATAAAATACTCAATCCAGAAAAAGAAAAGAAAGAAAAAGTGATATATACCAGGTTGGATAAATAAAATTTTAAAAAATACTCTAAAAGAAGCAAATTTCAAATATCAATGACTACACTAAATTGAAATGAATTAAATATCCCCAAATTAAGAGAAAATAGTGTCAGTCTCGAAACAAAGAAAAAAAAATTATAACTCAAGAGAATTATCTAGAACCACAACTAAAGCAGAGGCATCGTAGCAAATGCATAGGCTTGTAGGAGATACAAACTAATTCTTGAATGCCACTGAGATTTTGTGCTTTCTTGTTATGCATCAAAATCTGGATAAGACAAAAATTGGTACTTAGATGTGGAGTGCTGCTATGATAAAACCTTAAAATATATGGTACTGGCTATAGGATTGAGTGGCAGGTGTAGAGAAATAACTATAAAAACTATTCAGCCTCCAACATGGGTATTTTCTCCCACATTATCTTCTAAATGGATACATAAGATATAGATCTTTTTCAGTGATAGAGGCTAGCTATAAAAATGTACAGAAAACATCAAAATGCATGAGGAAATGTCAAAATTCTTCCCTTTGAAATTAGGGAGAAGGAGCCTACTCCCACCAAATTTATTAGACAATAAACAACAGACCCTATACTGTGTAGTAGAACAAAAGAAAGACAATGAGGATTATAAATGAAGGCATAAAATAGTTATTATTTACAGATAATGTGGTTTTGTACAATGAAAATCCAAAGACTTACAGATAACTATTAGAATTAAGAACTGAGTTTAGCAAGATTGCTAGATACAGGGTCAATTTAAAAAATATTTTGCAAATCTCTAACCAACAACAAATAGAAAATTTTAAAAATTTAAAGATACCGTTTAAAATATTTTTTAAAATACCAATATCTAGGTTAAATCTAGGAAAATTCATGTAACAATTTTATACAAAACACTGTAAATATTAATGAGTTAACTAAGACTAGATTAAATGGAAGGATATGCTATTATTGGATACTAGGGGCCCAGTGCACGAATTCATGCACCTTGAAAGGAACTGTGGGCCGTGAGGCTGCAGTGAGCACAGGGGCAGGTCTTGGTCCATCCTCCACAACCCTACCCGGCCCCTCCCGCCGCGGCCCCTGGTCCTGTCTTCCAGCAGCCCTGCTACCACCACTGCAACTCTAATGCACTGACAGTGCCGGCCCCCTTGCACCACTGATGGTGCAGAGCTATTGGGGCTGGCGTCAGCAGTGGGTGCTAGCAGCAGCTGCTGCCCCGATCACCCCTCAGGAACAGGGGGAGGTGGAGAAGCCCTCAGGGGCGATCGGGGCCAGCAGCTACTGCTCACACAAGGTGACGGCGCCAAGTGATCAGGGCCAGTGCCGGGCGCCAAATTCGGGTGCGAGCAGCAGCTCCAGCGCCAACAGCGGCTCCAGAGCCAGCATCAAGTGCGAGCACCGAGTGGGACTGCAGTGAGCAGGAGCAAAGAATTTTCAGTAACCAGCAGAGGCTCGCCCCGATGACAGCGACCGCGCCACGTCTTGGTCTGGCACCCCGCTCACCTGCTCCACCATCCTGCCGTGGCTGACGCCCACCATGTTCTGCACTCTGCCGCCTGCTGCCGATGCCTGCCATGTTCCACACGTGCTCCCTGGTGGTTAGCATACATCATAGCAACTGGTTGTTTGGCTGTTCAGTTGTTCTGCCATTCAGTCTATTTGCATATTAGGGTGATAGATGATAGATAGATAGATAGATAGATAGATAGGAAAATACCACTTTTAAAATTAATTTTCCACAAATTCATCTATAATTTTAAAACAATATCTATCAAAATCCCAGCAGATTTTCTTTGCTTACTTTATTTTTTATTATGGTAATTGACATACTGGTCTTAAAACTAATAGGCAATTGCAAAGTGCCAAAAATATTTGAAAACATACTTGAATAAAATATGGTAACACCTGCTCTATAGAAATCAATATTTATTAAAAAGCTACAATTATTAAGAAAGTGTGAGTCTGGCCAGCGTGGCTCAGTGGTTGAGCATCGACCTATGAACCAGGAAGTCATGGTTGGATCCCCAGTCAGGGCACATGCCCAGGTTGTGGGCTGTGGGCTCGATCCCCAGAGTGGGGAATGCAGAATGCAACAAATTAATGATTCTCTATCATTGATGTTTCTCTCTCTCTCTCTCCCTCTCCCTTCCTCTCTGAAATCAATAAAAATATTAGGGAAAAAAAGTGTGATATTGGTACAAGCATAGACAAGTAGATCAATGAAACAGATCAGAAAGAAACAGACCCATATATGAATGACTGTATGCTCAAAATGGTACTGCAGAGCAGTGGGGGATAATAGGACAACTGAATATCCATACGGGAAAAAAATGTTTTAACTTGATCCCTAACTCACACAATACACAATTATAGTTGCCATTAAGTTTATGAAAAAGGAAGTTGTATATATACAGTTGTTTTTTTCTTTTGAGTGCAGCTGATGTTTATTTTATGTTTTTGTTGACATGAATTATCCCTGTTTTTTGCTATGCTTTTTGGTGATCTTACTCATAGTGTTGTGACCTTTTGCTTTTTGTTTCAGGTAGAATACCCCCTTGAGTATTTCCTGCAATGGTGATAAATTCCCTCAGCTTCTGTATGCCTAAAAAAGTCTTTATTTCTCCTTCATATTTAAAAAATAACTTTGCTGGGTATATTATTCTTGGCTGGTAATTTCTCTCTTTCAGTCATTTGAATATTTAGTTCCACTCTCTTCTGGCTTGTAGAGTTTCTATTGAGAAGGTGGATGAAATTCTGATAGGTTTTTCTTTGCAGGTTACTTCCTTCTTTTCCCAGGCTGCTTTGATAATTCTTTCTTTGTTATTAATAGACAGTTTTAATACAATGTGCCCTGGAGAGAGCCTCTTTGGATTAAGGTAACTAGGTGTTCTGTTTGTTTCTTGGGTTCAAGGATCTAGTTCTTTCCATAGGTTGGGAAGTTCTCATCCACTATTTGTTTGAATAGGCTCTATGTTCCCTTCTCCCTCTCTTCTTCTGGCATGCCTATTATTCTAATATTGCTTTTTCTGATGGAGTCGGATAGTTCTCATTGAGCTCCTCTTTTGTTTGTTTTTTAAGCTCAGGTCTCTTCTTCCCTCTGCATCATTTATAGATTCTTATCTTTGATATCACTAATTCTTTTGTCTACCTGGTCGGTTCTATTTCCTGTGCTCAGTAGCTCATTTCTGATATCTTTAATTGAATGCTTCATCTCCAGAATTTCTGTTTGGTTCTTTTTTAAAATTTCCATCTCTTTGGTAAAGTATTCATTTTGTCCATTACTTTGTTTTCTGAGTGCATTAAATTGCCTATCTGTATTTTCTCATGGAGTATTTTCAGAATTGCAATCTTGAATTCTCTGTCATTTATATCACAAATTTCCATGTGTTCTTGTTTGCTTTCTTGAGACTTTTCATTTTCTTTCTGAACTGCCTGGCCACATGGGTTATTCATGGTATTTGATGGGCTCCTTCTCTGTCTTGGCATCTATGTGTTAGTACTTCTGTAGCAGATTTCTATGAAGAGGTTTTTCAACTATTTTTCAGTAGATGGCACTAAATCACAAGTTCTTTAGCTCTGTGAAAACCCAAAACTGACCCCCACAACTGCCATCAGTATAGTCTTGATACTGGGGGGTGAGATTTGTTTTGCCTTCTCAGTAATGGTGACCTCAGACCTCCGCAGGGTCTCCAGTCATGTGTCCCAAACAGGAATTAGACACAGAGGGAAACAGCAATTCTGCAGTCTAGTTCTCTGGTTTGCAGATAATGTGCTCTGCAATCCAACACCAAGGGCAATGGGAGGTGAATTTGGGGAGTCTAAGTGGTGGCAGGGCTCTGTAGCTTCATTTCTTTGTTTGGAATACCGACCACCCAGCAGCAAACAACTGCAGGAGAACCCCTGCATTATGTCCTTGTCCAGGCCTCTTGGCTGGCTCAGCTTCAGTTCACACCACTCACTCCTAAAGGAGTGCCCACCCAGACCCTCTCACCCTCTCTGGGCTGAGCCAGCCATGAGCTCCTGGCTTCTGGGCTGCATCCATGGCTGTCTGAGCTCTACGCCCTTCCCGCCTCCCCTGTTAGTTCCTGTTTGCCCACCTTTAGATGCACAGGTCTCTCAGGCCTGCCTGTTTGTTGAGCAGAGTACTTTGTTGAGTTATAGCTGATCAACTTGCTGAAATTTCAGGAGTAGAGACAAAGGGGATTTCTAATGCTGCCTTTCCTCTGATGTCACTCCTGCAGATGTTTTTATGTGCAAAACAGGCTCCCACCTCAGGGCCTTAGCATATACTACTAAATATCTAACTAAATAAAAATGGGTCCTCTATGAACAAATGATAAATATGAGCCATGATCCAATGTTTAGGATTTATTCAATCAGGGTACCAGTGATACAATAAAACCATTGTATCAGGCCAATGTAGAAAAGATGGTGTCTTACTTGAAAAAATGTTTGGGAATACTTTACATAAATGACTTAGAAGCCATTTACACATTATATTTTATACAAATTGTCTAATTACCCAAAATATACTGTCTCTATAAGGCAATCAGGCATTCTGCAGGGGTTCTATTAAGCACATATATACCAGTATAACATCCTCTCATGCTCCAGTCAGCCTATCCATACTTTCTCCTCCCCTCATGAAGAAGTGTGTTTTCTTTATTAAATACGCTTTTTCAGGAAATATGAAGGGTCCTAAGAAATATAATCTTAATGAGATTTTGAATGATCACCTAAACTTGGAGGAATTATCCTTTGTATCACAGCCAGCCCCTCCTATTCTTCAGAAGAACTATCATCTATGGCTATTAACTGAGCATTTTATGGGCAGAAAATAGAAATGGAAGACAGGAGAACCATAATTCAAGTAATAATCTGGCTTCTCAATTAAAGTGATATTATAAAGCAGTATAATCCTTCACCTCAGCCCACATATACCAGGGTTGTAGAATGACTGGAATCCCTCCAGAAAGTACAATAAAGGATGCTTTAGCCCAGCATGACTTGTAGCACGTCCAGAAAGTCCAGAGAAAATCAGAAAAGAAGCAGGTATGGGAGTAGAGTGCAAGGAAGGTGGCTTAAAAAATTGCTTTCCCTGTGCTGAATGGAACTTATTCCTGGTCTCTGAGGAGTAAAAATTAGTGCTCTCAGACCTAGTCTACCAGGATCAGGAGGTTAGCTGGCCTTTGCTCCATGTGGCTGCTCACGAAGACAGTGGAGCTCAGGAATGGCTCCTATCACCCACTCCTGCCCAAAAGCTCTGAGAGAATAGAGCTGTGGTTGGGCCCCAGGGGTCCTTAAAACAAGTGACAAGAAGATAAACTTCGGTATGCAGGGCCTTCTGAAAGGGGTGGATGAATGAAAACAGATTCTATTCACCAAAGAGCCACTCTGAGTCCATGGGGAGGGTGTGGATGGTGCACCACTGCCTGCCTAATTTAGAAAGTACAGCTAGACTGCAAACGGGACCACTGCTAATATTTTAGGCCAACATACATATAGTATACCAGAGGCCCAGTGCACGAATTCGTGCATGGGTGGGGTCCCTCAGCCTGGCTCTCGATCGGAGCTGATTTGGGGCCATGGGAGGTTGATGGGAGGCAAGGGCCCATAGCCAGCCCAATCGGGGCCTTCAGGGCCAGCCGGCTGGGGGGAGGGGCCATGGAGGTTGGCCAGCCGGAGAGGGGCCACGGGAGACTGGCTGGCAGTGAAGGAGGTCATCGGGGCTGGCCAACCCGGGGGAAGGACCCGTGGCTTCAGTGTGCATTTTAGCGACCAGTCGACCAGTCGTTTGGTCGTTTGATAGCTCAGTTGTTTGGTCGCTTAGGCTTTTATATATAGACTAGAGGCCCGGTGCCCAAAAATTTGTGCACTTGGGTGGGAGGGGGGGTCCCTCAGCCCGGCCTGTGCCCTCTCGCAGTCTGGGACCCCTCGGGAGATAACGACCTGCTGGCTTAGGCCCGCTCCCAGGTGGCAGAGGGCAGGCCCAATCCCTAGG
>NW_005371920.1:1216447-1218463 GCF_000412655.1 Myotis brandtii | reverse complement strand
GAGCCGTTTTCAGGCTGGCGGGTGACTAAAGCTCCCAACCTCTCCTTTTTTTCTTTTTTTTTTATTCTGGGCCAGCTCTAGCTCTGAGGCTTGGCTCCAAATCTTAGGCCTCGGCTGCTGAAAGCAGGTATCTGGCCTTTGTTTACCTTCTGTATTTGAAACAATGTTGCGATCCTGCTGGCTGAAGCCCGGCTGACTGAAAGGAGGTTTCTGGGGTTTTGTTTAGCTTCTATATTTGTTACAGTGTTTCTTAGAGAGCAGCTGAGAGGCCGGCAGCAGCAGGCGGGGAACCTGGCTTCCTCCGTCACTGGAGCAAGCAAGCCTCCCTGTTTGTGTCAGTTGCCTGGCTGCCGGCCGCCATCTTGGCTGGCAGTTAATTTGCATATCTCACTGATTAGCCAATGGGAAGGGTAGTGGCCGTACGGCTAATTACCATGTTTCTCTTTTATTAGATAGGATATCCAATAGTCCCAGCATTATCTCATTCATATGATTACTGGAATTCTAAAGTCCAATGAATTTTCAGAAAGAAAATATACACAGGGAATACAGACACTTGGGGCTTACCTAGCTCCATCAAGACATGTTCTGCCACTGATTAACCATGCAGTCTGGGCCAAATCACTTAACCTCTCTATGATTCAATTTTCCTCAGATCAGAAAAATGGATAAATCACCAATTCTGCTTATCTCATATGATCATAGAGAAAACTATTCTTAGCTCAGTTCTCTTCCCACCATACCCTGAAAGGATCCCTGCTGCCTGTGGAATATTATCACATGAAAAAGTCTCTTCGAACGAATTAAAATGCCTTCAAAACCTTAGAAACACCAGTTAGTAATTCACTGTCTCAGAACATCATTCACTTATTACTAAGTAACCCAAGAATCTATGTAGCAGTGTGTCTGCCTTGCTCCCATGAAGGAGTACCATATATTTGGTTCCACCATCTCCCCCCTTTATAAACCATGTGTCTTTGGATAACCCTACAACCTTTCTGTTCCTCAAGTTCACATGTACAATGTTGGGATAATAATACTTCCCTCCTTTCTCCTACTGGCTTGCAGGGTGAATATCAGTAAGGCAATATGTCAAAAACACTAAAGACTAAAAGTATACATCATAACATATAGTGTATCCTCCTATTAAGATGTAGGCTTAGGGAAAACAGGGGATGGTTGTTTTATTCCCCGCTGTATCTTCAGTATCTTTCTAGAATAGTGTCTAGCAAATCATAGGTATTCAATAAATATTTTTCAGTGAATGAATAATTAACAAATGCAAGTACTCTACAGATTTATTTATGTGTAATTTAACCCTTCAATGTACAAATTATAGAAGCAATTTCTTCTCTTAAATACAGGAAAGAAACAGAATCTAGAAAACCACACCCCAGGCTCGACAGTGACCATGGCACTTGCAAACAGGGAGACCACTCTGAAAATTGGTTCTAGATATTTTCAGAATGAATTAAATAGTTGCACTATTTAAAAATAACATCAAGCCAATAATTAGGGGAATGCTAAGATACAGGAAATTAGGAGCCGCTAAGACCTACCTAAGGAACTTAGATGATGGGTCTTTGGTGTGTGGTTATAAAGGAAGCTCCCAAATCCCACATGCTGCTTCATCTCATCCTGAGAAGCCCCTCTCTCCCACCCTTGGGTAAACACAGGCCACAGAGCCCTGCACCTTTCTCTTACATAGGGTAAACAGTGCACACTTAGAAATGGTCACCATTGACATCCTTCTTAGAGCATATTTTAGCAGTATCTATCAAAAACAAATAGCCTTAAAATTTTTCATACCCTTTGACTCGATTAATGACAAAAATAAGAAATTATAAACTTCTTATATGTCAATAAGTAACAAAAATAATAAAAAGTTGATTAATTTTGGAACTAATTATGTTTAAACTAGAGGCCCGGTGCAAGAATTCATGTATGAGTGGGGTCCAGCCGGCCCACCCTAATCGGGCCGGGCCGGCAGGGGGGAAGGGCCCCGGGCAGTTGGCC
>NW_005371920.1:1211403-1216422 GCF_000412655.1 Myotis brandtii | reverse complement strand
CCAGGGGAGGGCCTGTGGTCAGTTGGCCAGCTGGCCCCCAGCCCCTGGTCCAACTCCCAGTCAAACTTCTGGTCAAGAGGACAGTTTGCATATTAGCCTTTTATTATATAGGATGGTGACTTTTAGGAAAAAAGTCAATACAGAAATAACATCCAGAAAACTACTTGATCTTCATGGGCACACTCTCTCATGTGTACACATCACTTAAAATTTACAAACAACATACATCATACCAAGTAAGACTCTTACTTGCGCATGGGTAGACAAGGCTGAATATATCTTTTTTACAAATGCATATACAGGATATACACATTGTGCAAGTTAGGAAATATTCTCCATACAATTCAGGGCCTGCCTGTGGATAAAAGTTGACAAATAATTGAGGTAGGCAAAATTCTAAGATTTCTGCTCCCTGGTGTACACATCCTCTATAATCCTCTTCACCTTAGTATGAGTGAGGCTTGTGAATATAACAAGATGTCACACCATGATTATGTTCCATTATATGGAAGAAGGGATTTTTCAGATGAAATTACATTCCCTAATCAGTTGACTTTGTATAAATAAAAAAGGAGGTTATCCTAGGTGGGGCTGACCTACTCAGGTGAGCTCTTAAAAGCAGTCTGAGAAATTCAAAATGAGAGAAATTCTGCTACTTGCCATGAAGGGGCAAACTGACATGGTGTGGAGAGGAACCTCACTCCTTAAACTGCAAGAAAATGAATTCTGTCAACAATCTAAGAGAGTTTGGGAGCAAATTTTTCCCTTGTGGAGCCCTGAGATGAGAACAGAGTTGACCGAGACCTTCATTTCAGCCTATAAGACCTTGAGCAGAGAACCAATTAACCCATGCCTGGACTCCTGACCCACAGATACTTTGAGATAATAAATTTATGTTGCTTTAAGCCATTAAGTGTGTGGTAATTTATTATGTGGCAATAAAAATCAAATTGAATACAGTAGTGAAACAGGCTCTAGAATACTAGTAAAGTTTCTTACCAGCCAGAGACTGATTTTCAGGTTTGATGTGCTTCATGCCAGTAACCCAGGTCTAAGACCTGAGTCAGTCTTAGCATGAACAGCAAACACTAATTCACATTTCCCCATCTCTCTCTTCAAGCAGAAGCAAATAGCTAGCAACAGAGAAGACAAACCACATGTCCACAGCATCAAGAAAAGCAGTTCTCACCATCTATAACAACTCTACAGCACTGCTCCACTGGGCAAGGATATCAGACAAGATCTGAAACTCAGTTGGGAAGGAAGCTTTGCATACACATTTTCCAATACCTTGCTTTTGCTATTCTGATTTCCTAGGGGAAGAGGGAAAGTCCACGAGAGCACTCAATCACTGTCAAATCAGACGTCCTGCTTTCTGGAGCAGATGCTGCTAGCTTTTGGTCTCAGAGTAAAGGGGCACTGCTTTTCCCAGATTGTCACTACAATAGACAAATCAGAGTTCTTGGAAAGTGATGCAGCTACTTGTAGAGTGTGTGAGATGCTCCCTGAATCCTGCAAACAGTGCCACAAGTATGCAAAGACCACATTCCAGCAGCCCCCCACAGGAGATAGGATTCCTTGCCTCCTCCCACTGGGTGAGCACAGATGCTCTGGTTCCACTCAGCAACCGTCTAATATCATATAAACCACATGACTCCCACCTCAACCCCATGCAACCAAGTACACTGTGCATATCAGCAGGGTGAGGATAGGAACTAAGAAAATGGGTTGCCTTCCTTTCTCCCACATTCTGAAAAACTTTGGGGAAAGGTAAACACAGACATTTGTCAGGATGACTGCCATGGCCTCCATCTCCTTGCTCCCAGTCTTACAACCTCCAATCGCTTTTCTTCAATCTGCTGAGAGTCATCTTTCTAAAATACAACTGTATCAGGCATATACACATTTCTCCCATCCACATGTAAAGCAAATATTGTGTAAAATTCTTCCAGACCCTCTAGATCAGTGGTTCTCAACCTTCTGGCCCTTTAAGTACAGTCCCTCATGTTGTTACCCAACCATAAAATTATTTTCATTGCTACTTCATAACTGTAATGTTGCTACTGTTATGAATCGTAATGTAAATATCTGATATGCAGGATAGTCTTAGGCGACCCCTGTGAAGGGGTCGCGACCCACAGGTTGAAAACCGCTGCTCTAGATAAAGCCCAGACTCTTTAGAATGATTTACAAGGCTCTTTATGACTCCCTCCCCCCTCCAAACTCAGCCATCATGCATTCAATACTCTACCTACTGTCAACTATCTTGCAATTCTTAAGACCCACCATGATCTGCCTCACCTCCATGCTGTAAAACATGTTTTTTCTATTCAAAATAGTCTTCCTCTACCTGTTTCACCTGATTAACTGTGATTCTCTCTCTCTCTCTCGCTCTCGCTCTCGACTGGAATTCATTGGCTTCTTTCAGTTCACTGCTTTATCTCCATAATATTAACTGGCAGAGGGTAGGCATTAAATAAATGGTGTTGAATGAAGAAAAGAAGGGATAAGTGAATGAGATCATTCTTTTAAGGGATATTTTTACAAAAATTATATTTGCATATTCAAAACCTTTAGGATCAAACCTCAGCCCAATTACCCAACCTCTTCTACAACATCCCTCCACACTCTGTAGCACCAGACTAAGCCATCCATCCTGTCCCTTCCATACCACCTCTAAGCCTGTTCACACTGCCCCCACGATAAAAATGCCACACCCCAGAATCCTACTATAAAGACATTCCTCCATAGAGACTTACTTGGTTCCCCCAACACAGAATTAATTTCTGCTTCTTACTTGTTCTTACAGCTTGATGTTTGTGTCTTCTGTTTGCATTTTTGAGGTTTTACTTGGGTTGTTTACGTATCTATCTCTTCAACTGAAATACAAATTCCTTAAGGACAGCAATAGTGTTCTAGTCATCACAAAGCCTAAAATGTTTCTCAATAAATATTTACAGTATCGTGTACTCTATAGTCCATTTTGTACAAGATAATTATGTACTTTAATGTGGGTTTAGGATTAAAGGTTACAATGGCAATAATAACAATGTTTAAAATAAAAATAATAATGATAATACCTGCTAGATATTAATTGCACACCATGCACCAAGCTCTGGGTGAATGCTTTATATTCATTCCTTGTTACCTACTAATAATTGCATGGTATATACTGATATTTGTATCACCACCTTACAGATGAGGAATCTAAAAATTAATTTATGTAAGCTGACAAAAGTCACAGTAAGAGGCAGATCCAGTGGAACTCAAGCATGGCTGACCCCAGGACATGATCTCTTTCCATTAACAATGTTTTTGGTCATTCTGAGCATACAATATGATTCTAAAAGTTTACATTATGTCAAGTGTTAGTCTCCAAAGCGAAGCTAGGCTTTACTTTTTCCATAGGGTCTTATTGTGCTTGAAATGAATGTGGTCTACAAAATTTCACAAAACTTTTTCTGGGGTCAAGATCATGCCTACTCTGGCTTGCAGGCCATAGACTATCAGTGGTCTATTAGGGAGAGATTTGCTCCCCTAGTGCATATATCCATCAGTGCCATAAGCTGGGCAACACTAAGTCTCTACTGGTCCGCAATCCAGTATCTGGCTTATACATGTCCAAGTCAATAAACATGTGATAAAACAAATACTCTGCATGCTTGACAACTGAATGATGAGTGTGAACTCCGCAAGGAAAATTCAAGGAATGGGGGATGGGGGGAGGCCATAGATGGTCACATGATAGCAGCCAAGGGGTGGTGTTTAGCATTTTATTACATCCTGCTGAGTTGTTTTCTAAGTACCTGGCACTGTGCTAAACACTTTATATTCATTATCTTATTTAATTCATACAATCCAATATAAGTATTGTTATTACACCCAATATAGAAATTAAAAAATGGATACTAGTTAAATAGTATTGCTTAGGTCGCCCAGTTAAGAAGTAGAGGAGAAATAATCAAACACAGGTCTAACTCCACAGCCCACACTCATGACCATTTTGATATACTGCATTCAATATCTATCCATTACACTGACAACCAGCATCACCCAAGCTTATTTCTAAAGAGCATGCTCAGAATTATCTTTTTTCTGCCTAAGTGCTCAGAACAAAACAAGGAGAGCCCCCAGGCACACTAGCCTAAATAACTTCTCACTCCAGGGGCATTCAAATCCCAAAGCTGCTTTCTCAAGCATCTGAGTGTTTGTCCCAAATCCTGACCTAGTTCCAACTTGTGTAATTACATTGTCTTTCTAATTGTCCTTGGGTGTTCCACTGGGTGAAACCATGGCTCAGCCTATCCTAAGCCACTGAACAATGTTGCTAGGCAGCCATTAGACAACTGTTTCTATCCACAGAAGAGGTAGATACATATCTAAAGGGAATGGAAACATTCTTTCAGACTTTCACAACTTAAAAAACAACAGAAAATTGCCAGGGAGTTCTTTTGGTGACAAAGATTCCAAACTTTCGAAAATATGTATTCTTAAAGGATTAACCTAGTGATCAAATAGTATAGACTTTAGAGAAGTCTAAAGTCTGCACACACACACACACACACTAGGGGCCCAGTGCACAAAATTCGTGCACGGGGGGTGGGTCCCTCAGCCCGACCTGCACCCTCTCCAATCTGGGAGCCCTCAGGGGAGCCCTCTCCAATCTGGGAGTTTCTGTCTTTGCAATCATATGAGCGAATTGTCTGAGACCCCAACCCAGTTTGGTTTGGTGCTCACAGAATAATAGAGGTCTTTTTTTTTTCTTTGCTCCATTGGTGGAGATTTCCTAGAAGTTGCAGGATATCTTCCTTTTAATTTTTCCTCGACACTCTGACTTTACTTATGTCTCTCACCTTTGCTTTCCCTACATCCCCCACCCACAACAGTAACTTGCTCCAGGCTCACTTTGCTCTAGCATCTAGGACAGTGGTTCTCAACCTTCTGGCCCTTTAAATACAGTTCCTCATGTTGTGAACCAACAATAAAATTATTTTCTTTGCTACTTCATAACTGTAATGT
>NW_005371920.1:1208972-1210928 GCF_000412655.1 Myotis brandtii | reverse complement strand
CTGGCCGCTCGGTGCCTGCGCGCGTAGGCCCGAAGCAGCCAGCGGGTGTCTTGCCCCACCCCTGGCCGCTCAGCACCTGTGCACGTGCACACTGCCCACAGGCCTGCCATCTTTGTTGGGTTAATTTGCATACTTCACTCCTGATTGGCTGTGGGCATCACGGAGGGATGGTCATATGTTTATATTTCAATATTCTAATAATGAGCAGATTTATGTTATTAAATGTGTTTTAGAACTTGTGTTTTGCTTTTTATTAATTCTAACTAGTGGCCCGGTGCACAAAATTTGTGCATGGGGGGACGGGGTCCCTTCAGCCCAGCCTGCACCCTCTCCAATTTGGGACCCCTTGGGGGATGTCTGACTGCCAGTTTAGGCCAGATCCCTCTCACAATCTGGGACTTCTGGCTCCCAACTGCTCACCTGCCTGCCTGCCTGATTGCACCTAACCTCTCTGCCTGCCTACCTGATCGCCCCTAACTGACTCTGCCTGCCTGCCTGGTTGCCCCTAACTGCTCTCCCCTGCTGGCCTAATCCCCCCACCCAACTGCTCTCCCCTGCGGCCTGATCTCACCCCCAACTGCCTCTGCCTGTCTGATTGCCCCTAACTGACCTCCCCTGCCGGCCTGATCGCCCCTAACCGCCTCTGCCTCGGCCCCTGCCAGCCACCATGGCTTTGTCCAGAGGACTGGATGACTGGAAGATGTCTGGTCGACCCAGTCTAATTAGCATATTACCCTTTTATTAGTATAGATAGTTGCTGTTATTAATCCTCACATGAGGATTTTTTTCCCATTGCTTTTCAGAGAGAGGAGAGGGAGGGAGGGGAAGAGAGAGGGAGAGCCAGAGATAAAGGGAGAGAGGGAGAGAGAGAGAGAGAAACATGAATATGAGAGAGACACATCAACTGATTGCCTCCCACACCCACCCCAACTGGAGGCAAGGAAGGAACCCTCAACCCAGATACATGCTCTGGAACAGAAATCAAACTCAAGACCCTTTGGTGCACAGGCCAACACTCTAACCACTGAGCACACCAGCCACGGCTATTTTTTTTTTTAATGCAAATAATTCCTTTGCAGGGGAGATGTTTGATAACCATTTTTCTCCTTTTCCAAACTATTTCCACTATTTTCAAATTTTACATTTTCAATAAAACCATTCTGTTAATGGAAGGAGGAAGTCAACTCCTCAAGGCAGGAGATACTGAAGCAGAGAATAAACTTCCACCATTTATGGGATCTAAATAAAAGCCACTAAGCCTCACACAGGAGGTTAGACCAAAGATCCTCCAAACAGAATTGTTTCATATTTTATTCAGATCAGAAACTAATCAAGAAAAGACAATCAGTCCTGCCCGGCTGGCGTGGCTCAGTGGTTGAGCATCGACCTTGAACTTAGGAGGTTATGGTTCGATTCCTGGTCAGAGCATATGCCCAGTTGCAGGCTCCCTCTCCAGTAGGGGCGTGCAGGAGGCAGCCCATCAATGATTCTCTCTTTTCATTAACGCTTCTGTCTTTCTTTCCCTGTGCCTCCTGAAATAAAAAATAAAGAAAAAAGATAATCAGTTCTAAGTATCTTCAGATACACTGAAATAATGATAATAGCAACTAACATTTATTAGGCACTATATAATAGACATTTTACATGCATTATTTCATATAAACCTTATAAAAATCCAATGAGGTAGATACTACCATTGTTCCCATTTTACACAGGTGAGTAAAAAAAATCTCAAAAAGGTCAAGCTATTTTCCAGTGCCCCACACTTGGCAAATGGTGGAAATAGAACTCAAACCCAGGTCTTTCAGACTCTAAAACCTAACCTCCTCATCTCTACCCCATATTATGTCTATATATTTTCAACTGCTTTTTCTCCTTGGAAAGAAGTCCCAAAACTTGACCAGAAGAGGGATTTCTCCACCACAGAAAGCAGTTCTCAGAACTGAATGCAAAGTT
>NW_005371920.1:1183396-1208912 GCF_000412655.1 Myotis brandtii | reverse complement strand
TATTAAAGATGAAATGAATAATAACCAATTGGAAGAGAAATTCAGTATTAAGAAGGAGATGGTATATAAGGAGCTAAAGGATTCCACACTCTTCCCTTTTTTGAACAGAGCATGGAAGAAACCATAGGTCATCAGCTTTAATTGCCGCTTTGAATAGATGAGAAGGTAAGAAGTGACTTTTTCAAAGTCTCAGCATTATTTTAGTGAGACAAATGTGAAAACACTCCTAATGTACTTCACAATTGTCTGTACTACGAATGCTATTATTATTAGCACTATCAGTATTACTACTATGACAATGATGACTACTGTGATTTTATTAGGAGGCTGTGAGATACCTGACTCAAGCTGCTTCATGAAGTGTTCCCCACTGAATGGGTACTAGATATACTCTGGCATTGTACTTTATGCATGTGATGATGGTACACACTACTATGGCATATTAAGAGCGGCTGTCATTAAGACAACATAGCCCTCCTCACCCTACTCACACATACACACACCCTCTACACCAGCGGTCGCCAACCTTTCAGACCTCACGGACCACCAGTGGTCCATGAACCACCGGTTGGTGACCGCTACACTACACTATTCTTTTGTGAACTGTCTTCCAAGTACTTATTACTATCTAAAACAATCTTATTGCCTGGCAGGTGTGGCTCAGTGGGTGAGTGTCGACCTATGAACTAGGAGGTCACAATTCAATTCCAGGTCAGGGCATATGCCTAGGTTGTGGGCTTGATCCCCAGTGTGGGGTGTTGCAGGAGGCAGCCAATCAATGATTCTCTCTCATCACTAATGTTTCTATCTCTCTCTCCCACTCCCTCTCTGAAATCAATAAAAATATATTTAAAAAATAAAATAATCTTATTTATTTATTTGTATGTTTACTGTCAGTCCCCTCCCCGTGCTATATAATGTAAGTTCTAAGAGAGCAAGAATTGTATCTGTTTTGGATGTTACTTTATTTCCTGATCCTTGAGTTAAACATTTATTAAGTGAAGGAAGGTACCATCGACATGAGTCAGTGCAATGACATGAGTCAGTGCAATGTGTGAATGTTTCCTTTAACCATATCTGTCTGGAGCAAGATGGATTCTCTGAACAAAAACAGATGGGAAGAACCTAGAACATTTTTATATTGTTATATCTTATGGTGATGCAGTCCCTGGCATGCATCCTTTTTGGCACCCAGAAATCACAGAAAAGTCATGACCTGTTGTCCTAGATTGTTTTTTCTATGACGAAAATAGGTGTAGGCATTGCTCAATACTTGCTAATTCTTGGCACAGGAGTCCATACCAGCTTGGGTTGAAGCCAGTTCAAACAGGCTAGGAAAGTATGTTATACCTAAAATGATGGTTTAGACCTGGATTAGGTGGTGCTTTAGGTCTAAGAGTCTATTCTTCAAGTGAATCAGCATGAAATAAACAGCAAAATGAGCAAGAAATAGCTTGGTCTTTACAAAAACATGTAACTCTGGCTTTAAAAGACCATTTATGCAGGTCCCTAAAAAGCAAGTTTAAAATTGCACCTAATAGGAAAATAAATATCTCCTACATAAAACTCTAGAAGACCATTTTGGGTCATAGCACATTGTTAGGAGGCAATTTCAGAAATAAAACATTGTATACTTAATGCACGGGGGATGTGGATAAGAGTGAGTTAATTACTATAAATCCTACTTCTAAAAACACAGAGCACTGCGTGAAAACCAGAGGGAGAAGAGCAAGGTGGGGTGGGGTCACAGAGGTCTGAGCATAGGTAGAATGCATTGCTTCTGCCACCTGGAGGCCTCTTGTCAAAATGGCAAATTCCCTGAGAATGATCTATCTCAAGCAATCAGAGCCAAAAGATCTGATATTGGAATAAGTGCTTTGGGATATACTCTGGATCCACTGAGGCTACAAACATAGCACCTTAATGTCTCATTATGGCCCCAAGATTCCTCACCCCAAATCTTAGCCTTCTTTCCTCCTTTTTCCTGCCCAATGTGACCTGAAAACTATTAAGTCTGATGTCAGGAAAGTGCCTGGGATTGGCCTTCAGAGATGTTCACTTTTGGTCCATACAAAGTTTTATTAAAAAATTGAACTAACATTTAATAAATGGAAAATTTCATGTTAAAAAATCATCAGCTTTTCAGATTCGCTTAAATTTCATTTTTACTCTGGCACTGTCTATATTCCCAGATGGCAAAAATCAGCTGAAGCTAAAGAGAATCTGCCCCCTTTGAACAAGACATGTACCCTTCAATGTTGCACAGTCTCCACCTCCCTCTATTATCTCCTAACTTTAAGGTCTGTGTTTATTGGTATATGTCATTGCACTCACTTTTTTCAATAGTACACAAATGTTTCTTGGAACCAGTATATCAAAAATTGGAAATCAAACTAATCAAAAATTCACTTGCAAAGGGCAAGGCCAAGAGTATTTAAGACAACTTTCAAGTACAATGTGAGAATTCACCCCCCAAATAACAAAACTATAGTAATTAAGACAGTTTGATATTGTCACATGGAAAAATAAACAAATAGAATAGAATCCAGAAACATATTAGATAGGTAGATAGGTAAGTAGCTGATAGGGTAGATAGGTAGGAAAGAGTAGAGGGAGGGAGGGAGGGAGGGAAGGAAGGAAGGAAGGAAGGAAGGAAGGAAGGAAGGAAGGAAGGAAGGAAGGAAGGAATGAAGGAATGAATTACTAATCAAGGAAGGAAGATGTCCTGTTAAATAAATGATGAATATCAATATTGTAAAATAAATTACATTATAATCATATTTTATACCAGAGTTTCTGGTGTGTTACAGCTTAAATGTAAAGAGGCAAAAAAAATTAAATTTGAAAAAATACAGAATAATACATTTACGATTTGAGTGAGGAAAGGATTAAGTATAAGCCAAAAGTAAAAGATGGAAAAATTTGAAATGTAATATTTAAATGAAATATTTAAAATGTAATAGTTCTTCTCAACACCAAAAGGCACCATAAATAAGCTAAAATATAAGCCAATCACAATCAGGGAGAAAATATTTGCAATATGTGTAACTGACAAAGGCTTAGTATCCAAAAATACAAGTCAACAAGAAAAAAAACACAGAAATATAGATAAAGGATATTAACAGACAAGTTTCAGAAGAGAATAGCTAAACAGCCAATACAACATAAAAGATGATAAACCTCATTAAGAAGAGAAATGCAGATTAAGACAATAATGAGATGCCATTTCACAAACATTAATGGCCAAAAAAATGCAAACTTGACAACACCAACCAGTGGTTATGATATAGAGAAATAAGGACCTTCATATAGTAATTAGGGGAGTGGAAACTGTTTCACAGCCATACTGGTAAGAAATTAGGTGTAACTAGTAAAATTGAAGATGTGTACACATTTTTTTAATTATTGTGGTGAAAAGGATGTGTATAGCTTTTAGCTCAGTACATCCACTTAGAGGTATACCCTGAAATTCTTTCATATATGCTAAGGAGACATGTCCAAAAATCAACTGGCAATGTGTAGATCAACATGAATGCATCAATCCAACAGTGAATTTTGTTAAAATAAGGAATCAGTGTGTGTGGGGCGGTGGGGGTAAAAAGGAACAAAAACATAAAGTCTCACACATGGCAATTACTGAAAGACTCTGGCCTCATCAAGGACTTAGCTGAAAGTGAAATGAGCTCAAAAGTGCTGACAGGCACAAACTCTAGACTTCTTGAATGTTGACTCTGCCTCAAGGACAGAGCATTAAAGGTTTCTTCTCCAAGAGAAACAGAGACTCAAAGGGTCCCCTTTTTATTCATGAAATTTCCACCCTATCACCAATGACATGTTAGGCGTCTACATTCTTTATCTCCCTCCCTCTTCTCAACATCTCGGCAATGGAGATGCCATTATTCCCCCTTTCCCTCCCATATTCTACAGGCTAATAAACTGATACTTAAAGAAGCCATAGAACATGCCAAAGTCACACAGCCATCAATGTGTCAGATAATTTCAGTTACCATTTATTGAGTACCTACTGTGTGCCAGGCAATGTGCTAGGCACTGAGGCTACAACTGTGAAGAAGACAACATCTCTGCAAAGATGATTAGCCAAGGAGGGAAAGAGAAAGAAGAGACTCCTGGGTACATGCTCTAAAATGAGCTCCTTTTATTATGCAACTAGAGGCCTGATGCACAAAATTCGCACAAGCGTAGGCCTTCGCAGCCCCGGCTGCCTTGTGGCCCCTCGACCCCGCCCCCCACCCACTGGTCTTTCCAGAAGGTCGTACAGCTGTCTCGTCTAATTAGCACATTAGCTCTTTATTATATAGGAGGATGTTGATGTGGCAATTGTCAGGACTGTGAAGAAAACGTGTTAAAGGAAGCAAAGTGAAAGCAAAACCAGAGGCAGATAGAAAAGGTGGTCAAACGGTGGTCTTACACCCCCACCCAGCCCCAGCCCTGCACAGATCCAGCCCCTGAGCCCTCCTGAAACTAGTGCCCAGCTCTACACAGCATGGACTTACATATGCTTTCATGAGGCTGGAGCCGTACATGTAAACCAATAAGTAAGCAAGACAGTTACAGTTAAGTGCTAAGAAGGAAATAAAATAGATAAACGGTAATTAATTGAGAGGAGGTAGTATATTCCAGAAAAGCCTCCATGAAGAGATGGTATGGTTCTGGGATTGGCGAGATGGGAAGTTTGAGGCGGACACATTAGAGCTTGAGACAGAAAGAACTCAGCTTGTGGGGAACTGTGCCTGGAGTGCAAGGAGCAGAGTTGAGTCCAGCATGAGATGAGGCTGAAGTCAGGAGAAAGGGACAGATCAAAAAGGAAGTGGCACAGACAGAGATCATGGAGCCAGTATGTATTTCACTTCCTAACTGCAATCATAGTTATTCCCTGGATCCCAGAGAGTGCCCACCAGTAACCCAGGCAGGATGAAGGCTAGCACCAATATCTCACTGTTTCTAGCTGGAACTTTGTGGCTGGTTCCTTTCAGCTGCAGTTCACAATAAGAAACCGGTTTATTCCCATTTCACCCCTTCCTAACTATGTGTACATTTTTCTCACCATACTAGACTATTTGATTTAAGGCAGAACCCACAGAAACTATTGTAGTCCTTCGCACATAGCAATTACTCAACAAATGTTAGTTAAACGGATTTTCAAAAGCAGGCATGGGCCTAACTGCTAGAAAGTTTTAGTGTATAAAATTGAAGGCTG
Source organism: Myotis brandtii (assembly GCF_000412655.1). Taxonomy (NCBI): domain Eukaryota; kingdom Metazoa; phylum Chordata; class Mammalia; order Chiroptera; family Vespertilionidae; genus Myotis; species Myotis brandtii. The sequence goes on along the minus strand of NW_005371920.1, from coordinate 1,203,694 downwards.
GTAGAGTCAGAGAAAAAGAGCTCTCCTAGCTCAGAAGAAGGGTGAGGAGGGCATGGCAGGAAAGGGAGCCACAGCAGCCTTTCCTGTCCCATTCTTTAAACTGCTTCTTAAGCCACTTGTACTTACCCTTCACCTTTGGGTGGAGAAACAAGGACTTCAGAATGTGGCCTCTGGGCACCCAGCCTCAGGTAAGTGCACTATCGATTTTTCTAGATAGAGCAATTCAAACGAAAATAAAAAGTATGTTTTTAAATTGTGCTTTTCAGCTAGGAAGAGAAAACAACAGTTGCCATATTTTTGCAGAATGCCACACTGATGTTTCCAGGACTCAGCACGCACCTCTGTAAATTACATGTACTGAGTGAGCAGCAACGAGACATTTGTTAATTGGAACTCTAATGACCAGTTCTTACCAATATCTAACGTACTGCTTCTGTCAGGAGCTGGGCTCATTTTCTCAAACAAGGAGGATAAATAAAATAGACTTCTGATTTAAGAATGTACTGCAGGAAAGAAAATACCTTGCTTTCTTTTGTTTCAAGTCAAACTGATAAGTGACTAAATCACAATATTTAGATAATACTTTTTTCTACTCCCTGAGTTTTAACACACACACACACATACACCAAGTCACCTTTACCCCACATTTCCAGCATTCAGATCATCACTATCTCAGTTTGGCAGGGACAGGGTAGCTTCTTAGAAAAGGTAACATTTGATCTGATTCATTAAGGAGGACTAAGAGTTCTGAAGGTAAAGGAAAGGGAAATGTTATGAATAACATAATACAACTTCATTTAACAGAATTCTTAGTTGTTTTTATATTTTCTTATATATTCAGTATCAAAGTACAGTGGGTCTTGGTGGGAAGATTTTGAAACAGGGTAGCAGTAGGGCACTTTATGCCTAGAAAAAGGCCTACAAATACAAAACAACAACAATAACTCTAGTAGCAGTAATAGGAGTAGCTACTGCACATTGAGCTACTGTACCAGATAGTGTGATGAGCATTTTACATGTATTATTTCATCTCAGTTCACAAAATCACCATGGAAATTATTGCTTCATTTCATGAAGATAATAAAGCTCAAGTTCACAGAAGCTAAGTCTCTTGCCTGAGGGTTCATAATTAATAAGGAGCAAGAATAGGAATGCACAGGTTTCCTTGGAGGACAGACCATACAGTGGTCAATGGAAGAGTCATATCCTGGGACACAAGCCTCCCCTAGACTTGGTGTGTGTGTTTCTTTTCTAAATTATGAGTGTTGAATCCTATCATCTCCACAACCCCTTCTAGCTCTGTGTCCTAAAGTCTTCACAATCCATCCCAGGGCTAGACAATACCACCCCATGCCTTTCTTCCCTGTTCTGAGCCTCCTGCTATAGCTCCCAGACCTCCTCCTAATTCTCTAGACAGAACTGAGCCAAAAGTAAACCCGAGAAGAAAGATTCCTGCTATACTCTGTTACTGATGGGGAAGGCTGAGAAAAAATGTGATCCCTCGATGGCTCGAGAACTAACAGCAGTGCTTTCTAAACAACCAAAAGATCTCCAAAATAAAGAATGGATTCCAGAACCAGCATCAGGACAACTGATGCCAATGGGATTCTGCATAATTCAGTGTTATACTGTCAACTATGACATATCTTTGGGCAACAGCCTAAGTTTCCTTTGAACAACGTGAATTGTCAGAAGTGATAGGAGCAGGAGAAGAGGGAACAATGTCAAGGACACTAATATAAAAAATGCATCTGAAGAGTTTGATTAAAATAGTCTCAAAATATATAAAAGGGGGAAAAAGTAATTCTAAATTAATACATTCACTCCTAAAATATATGTGCATAATGAACTAAATAACTTAAAAAGTATTTGTAGATCGGCAACTATTTCATCTATAGACTTAGAAGTATGTATATTCAATTGGACAAAAAAAACCTTTTAAACACTAATTCTCTTTGGAGAAAATGCAAGATCACCTAACATTCAAGATTATCTTATATTTGAGTCTCTGTGGGTAAAGAGCAGGAGCTAACCTCAATCTTATTCCATACATTACAAAACAGCTCTGGTGTGCCTTTGTTATGCCAGTCATCATACTTATCCTTGGAAATAGAGAAAGGTACAAAATGATCTAATCTTGACTTTCAATATTTATTTAAGTGAAAGCATTTATTGCCTTAACTCTGTCTTTCATATATGAAAACAATATGCATACCTGGGTTTCTTTGTTTTTCAGTGAACAGATAGTCTCTTTCGGCACCAGCTTAATGGTGTGCTCTGTGTCTTTTCTGTCCTTTGCACCAAATCATACCCAATGCTATGCAGTATTACATGACCCACTTAATTCTATATTCCAACAGACATAGGAAAGATCAATTCACATATCATTATAGATCTTTATTTGACAGGCCATTTCTGCTAGAGAGCCACTTCCTGGAAGTATTCATACAGAAGAATGAATTACTTCAATGGAAACCACCATAATCCAACGCATTTCCTCCACTGGCCTATCACTGCCTGAGATTCACACCACAAACATGATTCCATGACCTAAAAAACAGACAAGCCACCAAAAACAAAGCATTATGCTTGGAAGTACCACTAAGAATGCAAAATACATGAGCTATTTAAGACTCACTTCTTCTAAAAGGTATATAGACAACAAGTTAAGAGGAAAACCTCTGAAGGGATATGACCCAGGATGCTGGGTAACTTTGAAAAGGAGAAAAATTAGAAGGAGCAGGTTATATTTTCCCAAAAACAGAGGGCCCTATATTTCAGGATAACAAAGAGAATAGACAGAGCATGGCCAAAGGAGGGGTGAGCAGAGCCTTGACAGTTTTGTCAAGGAGTGCCTACACTAGATGCAAATACAGGATTCTGTTTAGTGGTCATGTTTTCCAGTCGATGACTGGATATCTCTGGATCCAGTGCAGGCACCTGTCTAGATCAATATCCTACTGTGAATGAATCCTGACCTACCATTACACAGATGAAATCTCAAGCAAACCAACCAATCTCTTACAAAGATGGTAAGAATACAACTGTACTAAGCAGCAGAATGAGAGAAGCCTTCAAAAAGTTTCAAACCTTCACATCCAAGATCCAGGTTCCTTCCTATATGGCCTCTGGTTTTGTCCAAATTGAGGATTTCTCTCCTTTAATTACAATGCAAATTTGATCTGGGGAAGCAGCTCTCTCTGCTCTCTAGGGGACAGGCCTCTTAATTCCACAGCCATTCGGGCTCCTGCTTCGTGAATCTGTGTCTTTGAGCTAGCAAAACAATGCACACCACCCTGCCTACTGTGTCCTTTCTGCAATGGAAGCTCTTGCTGTAGCCTTTAACCCACAGGCCTCAGAGGGGCTGTGGGAAACCTCTTTGGTGGGTGGATGGAGCAGCTCCGTCTCCATTTATTCCTTTGCCTTTCAGTTGAGCACTCCCTCTCGGGCAGTAACTCCAGAACGGCTTTGCTGAAGTGGACTCAGGCTACTAGAAATGGTCCTGAGACCAATAACTCATTTCACAGCGGCTGCCAAGGAGCTGTCAGACAGTGGTTCTATGGCCACAGGTCAGATTTAAAACTGTGATCTCAAGGAAATGCATGTGCTTCACATCCCATTAAAAGTAGCTTGAGCCAGACAGAGGCCCCCATGGAGTCCATCAACTTTGTTTTTGTTGCTGGGCCAGGCCTTGTGTTTGAATTGAGAGAAGAAGAAAAGTGGCAATCTCTCTTAGAGGCTGAGATTTCACTCAAAATACAGGTGTGGGCAGAAGTGGGTTTACAGTTATAAGTATGCAAAAACAGTTTATTCTTATATTATTTATTTATTATTGCATTATTATTATTATTATTAACCTACTTTTGCCTACCCCTGTATTTTTCCTGCTCAGCAAATACTTATCCATTTACTTCTTCAAGTCAAAAAAGCAGAGTTTCAGCTCTATGATACAACCCAAAGAACCTAAAGCAAGAGAATTACAGTCTTGTTACATATCCATATTGACTATTTACTGAATGGACTAGACCTGTGGTCGGCAAACCACGGCTCGCGAGTCACATGCGGCTTTTTGGCCCCTTGAGTGTGGCTCTTCCACAAAATACCACGTGCGGGCGCGCAAGTACAGTGCGATTGAAACTTCGTGGCCCATGTGCAGAAGTTGGTATTTTGTGGAAGAGCCGGTATTTTGTGGAAGAGCCACACTCAAGGGGCCAAAGAGCCGCATGTGGCTCGCGAGCCGCGGTTTGCCGAGCCACAGTTTGCCGACCACTGGACTAGAATATCAGGTAGGGTTCAACTCGAGTAGCAGTATCTACTAATAATTGGGAATGGCTATCTGGAACACTGCTGAAAATACCAAATTGGGGAAAAGGTTGGTCAATTAGCAATGTCTCCTTTACTAGTAGATTCAGGATAGGGAAAAGACAGTAATTATGCCACATATTTACTGACCTTAGTCTGTGAATCTTTTCTTTCCTGAGTTTGTCACAGCTTTCAAATCAGCTTACCTGCTTATAGGTCACACTCGCTAATGCAGTAAGTCATCAAACAAGCACATCAGCCACGTCATTCCTCCTGAGGCTCACATTGCCAAGGTCTCTAGTGTGGTATATAATGCCCTAGAATCCTGAGCTCCAGCCCATCTCTCATCACTCCTCACCCCAACACTATGCCCCAGTCACCCCAATTCTCACATTCCCTAAAATGCCCCTCCTCTTCTCACATGTTGCTCTTTTTCTCTGAGATGGTTTCACCTACCATACATATTCCTCTTGTTAAATTGTACACAACCTTCAAAGCTCAATTCAAATGTCACTCCTTAGTCTCTCCTTCCAGGATACTCCAAGATCTTTTGTTCATATGACTATGATGGTGCTTTTCATTATAGTTTTTTAATGAGAACCTTTGCATTGCAAGTGATATAAACCAAGTCAAACTAGCTTAAGAAATAAGAAATATTCCAAATTATAATAAAAATAGGAATATACTATCCCTCTGTGTTAATGAAAAGTTTGAAGACAGAGTTTTCAGACATGACCAAATCAAGGTGCTCAAATAATACCTTCATGCCTGATTCTTTCATTTCTAGGCATCCTTCTATGTGTTGACCTAATTCCACGCAGTTGGTTCCCACTTGGGGGCTGCTTCAGCTGAAAGTCTACCTATAGGAAATTTTCTTTTCTAATAGTTCCAATAGAAGCCTCAGAATTGAATCTTATTTGGCTGTCTTGGACCACCCCTGGTCAATCAGATGAAATGTGCCAATTGTCCAGGTCTGGGTCAGATTCCATCCCTGAAGCAAGAGGGATAAATCAACTCTACCCAAACCGTATTGACAGACAGTGGAGAAGACTGGGTTCATCAAAGGAAGACGGTCATGTTATTCCCAGAAAAAGGAAGAATCTATTCCAGGAAGGAAAATAATAATTGTATACACACACCCAATGATGAATATTGAGTTTGTATGTCTCTTTTCCCTACCAACCTGAGCCTATCTCACCCATTTCATGGTACCCAGTGGCAGAGCCTTCAAGAACAGGATAAGGACAAACACTTTTCCTTAATTCTTTGGACATGTATAGGAGCTGCATTTCAGTCTCCTGGGAACATGGTTATTAACTGTCTTTTTACTAAATATTTCCTCATTCTATGAAGCAATTTATGAGTCTTGGTGTAGCTTGCAAAGACAAGCATTTCTCGAGTCCTTGCTTGATAAGCACAGAAGGGAATTTATGTGAAGTGTTCTGTGATATGTATTATGTTAACTTGCTAATAAAATTTATTCCAGTTTTTGTGTTTATTTATAGCACACTGATTCAGAACCGATGCAATCATTAAAAAACGGCTTATGTGTGACCAATTTAAAATATAGAAAACCTCTTACTGTAACAAGAGAAGATAAAGCAGTTAAAATGAATAAGAAAACAGAAGCTTTTGTTAATGGCACAAGACAAAAAAAGGAAATGGGAAATCTCTAGTGAATGTAGATATATAGGCATTGTTCCTGAACTTTTATTTGAAATCATACTAGTATTTGATTTTTAAGACTCAATATGCAAAGAAAATCCCTGATCATTCATAGTTAATCCCTGAAAAGTCTACGAAGCTTGCATGAATGTTAGCCTAAGAATTTATACCATTAGTGAGTTCTTCTCCCTCTGTTAACTCCCCAAAGTGTTCCACTCTGTGACTGAGCTAGTAGAAAACACACTACCTTTCCAGTTTTAAAGCCCTGCATTCAAATTCCAGCCTGCTGAATTCTGGTTCTGTTGTCAAGAAAAACCAACTTGCTCAAAGGTATTTCTAGTTCTGTTACAAAACAAACAATGACATTGATTTCAAAGTGGCAATACTGCAATGCAGACACATTTACCCAACTGCGAGGAGCACATCATATGTTTTACTTAACAAACACATCTAGCACTTCCTTGTGCCAGGCATTATTCTGGGTGCTTCATGTATACATTTGCTCATTTAATCTTCACAATAACACTTTGGCATAGGTACTAACATTATTTCCATTATAAGGGTGAGGAAACTGAGTCACAAGGCAGTTAAGTCACTTGCCTAGGATAGCAGCAGTAAGTGCAGAGCCAGCAGGTGGACACTGGCACCTGGGACTGTAGCCCTTGTTGACCAAGTAATAACTGCTTCTCACATGTTACACTGCTTCTCCAGGTGGCTTTGGAGTAAGGCAAGCTTAGGTTCAAACTCCCTGTGCAACCTACTAAATAGTGACCAGCAAGTTATTTCACTCTCGGATCCTAGATCTTCATATGGTACATGAAGATAACAACTATCGTATAAAACCCCTAGAACCCGCAGCACCATGCCTGGCACTCAAATATTAGCTTCTAATACCAGCAAGTGGGTATGCATATAACACCAGCCAGTGGGTATGATGTTTTGGAACATTCAAGGGAAGATATAATTTTAGAAATCACCCAGAGAATTCAGATAGAGACAAAAAGCAGTGTGGGGGGTAGGGGGTAAAAAGTATTTCAGGCTTGATGCTCAAAAGCAAGTTTGGCTTTGAATCATCCAATTCATTTTGGAAGTGTCACATACCTTGTGAAGTGTTCACCGTGGTCCAAAAGTCTGACCAGGATTTCAGGAAAAGAAGAACCAGGCTATTGATCCATACATTCAAGAATTAACAAAATTAATTCAGTGTTCTTCGGCAACAGAGTAAATGAATAAATACTGCCAGAATGATCCCCAAACAATGGTTATCATGTGTGTTAAATCCTTCAACAAAATATAGGGAGATTACAGTCAACGGAATGATTTCTGTTCTAGTAACCACCCAGCTGGTGTTTTCTGATAATATAATAACCAAATTGATTCATCTACACAACCAATCTAATTGATTACATTGAAATGAAACATTTAAAAGTTTTTTAAATGTTATCCAGAAAGTCTAGGATTTGTTTACATGTCCTTACAAAACCCCAAAAATCAAAATAAATCACGGTAGAAAAAAAGAAAATATAGTTATCTATTTATTTATTTATTTCTAAACAGTTGGCTAATGTAATACTTGTAGACATGGTGCCATATATAATGAGTCAATCCTCTCTGACCCATATATGAAAAAGGATTATTATTCATCTCTATAGCAACATTTTTAGCAACTATTTGGTAAGCATGATACTAAGCATATAAGGTACTCTAAGTAAAATCTTCACAAACATATTTCAATGCAGCAAGTATGACTATTATCCACATCATAGATAAGGAAAGTGACTCAGAGACAGTAACTAGCTTTCCCAAATCCTCACAGCTGGTTTACCAGTTTCGATAATTTCATCTTCAAATAGAAGAAACCTAAGTCTAAGTTTAAAGACTTGCTGTGGCTGGTTGCTCAGTGGACCAAAGGGTCTTGGGTTCGATTCCTAGTCAAGTGTTGCAGATTCCCCAGCCCTGATAGGAGCGTGTGCAAGAGGCAACCAATCAACGTGTCTCTCTCACATTGATGTTTCTCTTTCTCTCTCTCTCCTCCTTCCCTTCCACTCCCTCTCTTTGAATTATTTTCCCTCTATTCTTCACCAAATTAATTCATGCTTTGGGTCTCAGTTAAACTACCTCTTCCTCAGAGAAGCTTTCCTTGACTCCTAATGGTGTCAAACCTCTCTCTTGGACCCTCTTAGCACCATATACATTGTCTTCACAGCACTTACCACTGTTTCATTTTACATTTATTTGAGAGGTTAACTGATTAATTGCTCATTAGCCTGTGTCACAGTCAGCTCAGGCAGCTATAACAACAGACTGAACAGTTTAAACAACCAGTATATTTTTCACACAGTTCTGAGGCTGGGAAGTCCAAAATTGAGGTTCTGGCAGATCTGGCTTCTCATGAGAGCCTGCTTTGTGGTTCATATACAGCCATCTTCTTGCTTTCTTCACATGGCAGAAGAGGTGCGAGATCTCTCTGGGCCTCTTTCATAGAGGCACAAATACCATTCATGAGGGTCCATCCTTATAACCTAATCACCTCCCATAATACCATTGTATTGGGATTAGGTTTCAAAATGTGACTTTGGGGAGGACATAAACATTCAGTCTCTAGAGTCTAGCTCAGCCGTGGGCAAACTACGGCCTGCGGGCCGGATCCGGCCCGTTTGAAATGAATAAAACTAAAAAAAAAAAAAAGACCGTACCCTTTTATGTAATGATGTTTACTTTGAATTTATATTAGTTCACACAAACACTCCATCCATGCTTTTGTTCCGGCCCTCCGGTCCAGTTTAAGAACCCATTGTGGCCCTCGAGTCAAAAAGTTTGCCCACCCCTGGTCTAGCTGCTTATACTGGTAAGTCCCCTGAAGATAAGGATTGATTCTGTGCTTGCTGGATTCTAGCCCTGATTTCTAGCACACTCTATGGTACATTGCAGATACTCAGAAAATACTGGTTGAATTAAAAAACAAACTAGAGAAACCAAGAGTTTTGTTCTTTGTTCTCTTCAAGACCTCTTCACTACTGACTTCCTGAGCAGAGTCACCTTGACCCCTATCTCTTGATTCCTAGACTCTATCAGTCGGATTCAGCTCCACAAACTCCAGGGAGCTGGAGTCAGGTCCAGGATCTTTGTAGCCCATGCACAGTGTGCTCTGATCTCATGGGCTGGGTCTAGAAAACAACTACATTTTTCTCAAGTCCTTAAAATGTACTGTAAATAATGAATAAGCAAACAAATTAGCAGTACAGTGTATGATCAAGAGCTCAAGTTTATATAAATATATAAACAGTGAGATCTTCATATAGTGAACGGTGTCCACTGGTTATGTAACTTCCCTAAGCTTCAATTATCTTCTATATATAAAAAAGCCTAACGACTAGAACAACCGGAACAACCAGTCAACCAGTCACTATGATGCGCACTGACCACCAGGGGGCAGATGCTCAATGCAGGAGTTCAGTGTGCTCCCACAGCCAACTTCCCACGGCCCCTCTCCCCAGGCTGGCCAACCTCCCACAGCCCCTCCCCCAGGCCCCAATTGGGGGTGGGGGGGCAGTAGGCAAACCTCCTGCAGTCCCTCCACCCTGGCCGGCCAACTTCCCGTGATCCCTCCCCCTAGCCAGGCAGCCCCCTGACCGGCTGGCCAACCTCCCAATAAGCTCCGATTGGGGGGCAGGCCGGCCAACCTCCTAGGATCCTTCCCGCCGCCCGCCAGCCAGCCCCCAGATAGGCCTCAATCACCGGCCAGGCCGAGGGACCCCACCCGTGCACAAATTCATGCACTGGGCCTCTAGTTTCAGTATAAAATGGGGATAAGGATATTGATCTCACAAGATTTTTATAGGTATTCAAAAATGTAGTATATGCAAAACATTTAGCCCAGAAATGGATACCATTACTAACAAATTTTCTATAATTACAGAAATGTTCTTCTTAGAAAAATTGCCTTTATAAAGAGGAAAATACTTTAATAAAATGTGGGGTGATTTAAGGTAAAATGGTTAAGAACTGTTGCTGTAAGGATTCCAGGCAGTGGACATAGTTATTATGAATAATTCAAACAACAAAATGCTTGACTTTTTGAACCCAGTTAGTCTACGCTGTGCTCAGAGCTCCAATGGAACTTTTAGGTCCAACAGAGTAGTGAAATCAAGGTCAATTCTTCCATTTCACAGAACCCAAAGTTTAATTCTTTACATTAAAAAAAATGCTGTGTTAATAAAACAAGTGAGACAGAAAAGGACAAATACTGTATGGTCTCAATTATACACGGAAAAAAGCTGAACTCATAACAATAGAGAGTAGAATGGTGATTATCAGAGACTATGTACGAGGTGGGAGGGTGAAAATAGGCAGATATCAGAGTACAAACTTCCAGTTAAAGGGTGAATAAATTCTGGGGATCCAATGGACAGCATAGTGATAACAGTTAATAATACTGTATTATCACCCTGGCTGGTTTGGCTCAGTGGATAGAGCATCAGCCGCCCTGCTGTCTTTCCAAAGAGCCTGTGGGGGAGGTGCCGCCTCCGGAAGCCAGGCTGCTGAGGTGCAGTGTTATGAGGAGGTCTGATTTCAGTAAGGAAATTGGCCAAGTCAGATTGCGGGATGACTAGAAGGTTTCTCAAACACCATGTAGCAAGGGAGGGGCCGGTACACCCTCCAGGGAGTGGCCCCTGTGCGGGGAGAGGATGCCCTTAGTGCAAGGCGTTCATCTTCGTGCACAGCCGTGGGCGTGTGCACACAACCTGCCCTCACTTGAGATCGGATGTGAATTTTGGTTGAACCGCACAGAGGAATAGTTATGATAATCACAACCACTTATGGTGTCTGTATTAGCTTCCCGTGTCTGCTGTAACAAACACCACGAACTCGGTGGTTTAAAACAACATAACTCCATTCTCTCCCTGTTCTGGAGACCAGAAGTCCAAAGTCAAATGGCTGGCAGGGCCATGCTCCCTCTGAAGGCTCTAGGCCAGCCGTGAATAAAACTAAAAAAAAAAAAAAACGTACCCTTTTTTTTAATGATGTTTACTTTGAATTTATATTAGTTCACACAAACACTCCATCCATGCTTTTGTTCCGGCCCTCCGGTCCAGTTTAAGAACCCATTGTGGCCCTCGAGTCAAAAAGTTTGCCCACCCCTGGTCTAGCTGCTTATACTGGTAAGTCCCCTGAAGATAAGGATTGATTCTGTGCTTGCTGGATTCTAGCCCTGATTTCTAGCACACTCTATGGTACATTGCAGATACTCAGAAAATACTGGTTGAATTAAAAAACAAACTAGAGAAACCAAGAGTTTTGTTCTTTGTTCTCTTCAAGACCTCTTCACTACTGACTTCCTGAGCAGAGTCACCTTGACCCCTATCTCTTGATTCCTAGACTCTATCAGTCGGATTCAGCTCCACAAACTCCAGGGAGCTGGAGTCAGGTCCAGGATCTTTGTAGCCCATGCACAGTGTGCTCTGATCTCATGGGCTGGGTCTAGAAAACAACTACATTTTTCTCAAGTCCTTAAAATGTACTGTAAATAATGAATAAGCAAACAAATTAGCAGTACAGTGTATGATCAAGAGCTCAAGTTTATATAAATATATAAACAGTGAGATCTTCATATAGTGAACGGTGTCCACTGGTTATGTAACTTCCCTAAGCTTCAATTATCTTCTATATATAAAAAAGCCTAACGACTAGAACAACCGGAACAACCAGTCAACCAGTCACTATGATGCGCACTGACCACCAGGGGGCAGATGCTCAATGCAGGAGTTCAGTGTGCTCCCACAGCCAACTTCCCACGGCCCCTCTCCCCAGGCTGGCCAACCTCCCACAGCCCCTCCCCCAGGCCCCAATTGGGGGTGGGGGGGCAGTAGGCAAACCTCCTGCAGTCCCTCCACCCTGGCCGGCCAACTTCCCGTGATCCCTCCCCCTGGCCAGGCAGCCCCCTGACCGGCTGGCCAACCTCCCAATAAGCTCCGATTGGGGGGCAGGCCGGCCAACCTCCTAGGATCCTTCCCGCCGCCCGCCAGCCAGCCCCCAGATAGGCCTCAATCACCGGCCAGGCCGAGGGACCCCACCCGTGCACAAATTCATGCACTGGGCCTCTAGTTTCAGTATAAAATGGGGATAAGGATATTGATCTCACAAGTTTATTATAGGTATTCAAAAATGTAGTATATGCAAAACATTTAGCCCAGAAATGGATACCATTACTAACAAATTTTCTATAATTACAGAAATGTTCTTCTTAGAAAAATTGCCTTTATAAAGAGGAAAATACTTTAATAAAATGTGGGGTGATTTAAGGTAAAATGGTTAAGAACTGTTGCTGTAAGGATTCCAGGCAGTGGACATAGTTATTATGAATAATTCAAACAACAAAATGCTTGACTTTTTGAACCCAGTTAGTCTACGCTGTGCTCAGAGCTCCAATGGAACTTTTAGGTCCAACAGAGTAGTGAAATCAAGGTCAATTCTTCCATTTCACAGAACCCAAAGTTTAATTCTTTACATTAAAAAAAATGCTGTGTTAATAAAACAAGTGAGACAGAAAAGGACAAATACTGTATGGTCTCAATTATACACGGAAAAAAGCTGAACTCATAACAATAGAGAGTAGAATGGTGATTATCAGAGACTATGTACGAGGTGGGAGGGTGAAAATAGGCAGATATCAGAGTACAAACTTCCAGTTAAAGGGTGAATAAATTCTGGGGATCCAATGGACAGCATAGTGATAACAGTTAATAATACTGTATTATCACCCTGGCTGGTTTGGCTCAGTGGATAGAGCATCAGCCCGAGGACTGATTCCCAGTCAAGGGCAGGTACCTCTGTTGCAGGCTCCATCTCCAGCCCTGGGTGAATGCAGGAGGCAACCAGTAAGATGTGTCTCTCTCACATCAAAGTCTCTCTCTCTCTCTGTCTCTCCCCCCTTCCACTCTCTCTCTATAAAAAAAAAAAATCAATGGAAAAAATATCCTCTACTAGTATGAGGAATAATAATAATAATAATATTGTATTATAAACTTGAAAGTTGCTAAGAGAATAGATGTTAAATGTTCTCACCACAAAAGAAATGGTAATTATGTGATGTGATGCAGGTGTTAGCTAACACTATAATAGTAATAATTTTTCAATATATAAGTGTACTAAATCAACACATAATACACCTTAAACTTTCACAATGTAAAATGTCAACTGTATCTCAACAAAGTTGAGGGGAAGAAAACGTTTCCTGTTCATTTGCTCGTGCCCTTCTACTCCATTAAAATTTGATATTACTCTGCCACTTAGTTTTTACAATAAAAAGCAGCTGTAAACAGCAGAGTTCTGCAGGTCTTCTCTCTCACATTACCTTTAGATCACAAGAAAAGTGTTGAAGAATGTTTTCCAATGTCTGTGGAAAAGACTGTGGCATATGAATATCCACCAGCATCTCATATCCATGCAGACATCACTATCAATCAGGGTGTTGTTTCCCACTAAGACCTACATGGGGTTTCATAATCCTCAACAGAGAGCTTCAGAAGTTACACTACTCAATCAGAGTTGATATGTGAAATGTAACCTATTCTCCGTACTTGACCTACAGAAATGTTCTATAAGAGACCAGAAATAAAGTTATAACAAGAACCTCAAGTGTTGATGGCACCACCCATGAGGACTAGTCTTAGAATGTTATTGCAATCAAAGAACTGTAGTCCATAAGCAAATAATAATTTTAAAATAACTCAATTTCTTTACTAGTATTCTCAAATGCCATGAGTGGGGAATATTGACCTCAGGAATAATTTATTTAAAATTTTCATTTTTATCTCCCCTCCACTTCCTTCATAGACAACTTCTTCCACAGCTCACTTGTCAAACTCCTCAAAATATTTGTCACCCAGCCCTAAAAAAGGCCCATCTCACCTTTCTTGTCCCAATTTCCTCCAGTTCTACATTGCCACAATGAAAGAAGCCAGTCTAGAATGATAGTGAAGGAGTAAGTACTGAAAAGGTAAAACCAGTATAATCTTTAACAGCCAGGGGAAGAAAAAATTGTGAATTCTCACACTTTAGAAACTTTTGGATAGATCTAGCCCAGCGGTTCTCAACTTGTGGGTCGTGACCCCTTTGGCGGTCAAACGACCCTTTCACAGGGGTCACCTAAGACCATCCTGCATATCAGATATTTACATTACAATTCATAACAGTAACAACATTACAGTTATGATGTAGCAACGAAAATAATTTTATGGTTGGGTCACAACATGAGGAACTGTATTTAAAGGGCCAGAAGGTTGAGAACCACTGATCTAGCCTATGATTTTAGGGCATCACGTCACCCTTCCTCTATTTTGAGAATCAACATTTTTCATTATTAGTGCTAGAGTTCACAAAAAGGGTCCCAAAAGCCAAATCTAAAAGCAGCTTTGGCACAGGAATGGCATTTTTGGAACTAATGCTCAGAATTCCCCCACAGAACCTGTGTGAAAAAAAAAACAACCACTTCAAATGATGAGAGCTTATTTCTACCTTTTATAGCTACTTCTTTCTCTCTCTCATTTCTTCCCCATGTAATAAAAAATGTGGAAGGAGAGAAGGAGGGGAGCTGCTATGAAAGTCAGCCTTGATTTCATTCATTAAAGGCAACAAAAATTAGAAAGTAAAAATTACCAGTAAAGCTTTTACTTCATCTCAAGACAGAAAGGCTCTGAGCAATAAAAGATCCAAGAAAAACAAGGAAAGGGGCTGGCAGAAAATACAACCCATGGCCATCATGTCCCTAACTTTAAAGGAATCTCGATCTTTCCACAGATATACAGGGGTTTTCTTCTAGCTTTGGGTCATAAAAAATTTTATACTGGCATCCAATTTTATTTGAATTCTAATACATACAGCACAGCTTTGAACCCCAGGAAAACATCTCCTTCACAGGGGTCCTTTCTCTCATTCTGGACACCAACCAACCATATTCTGACTCTATGAGGGATGAGTAAGGCCGAAAAGCTCATACAAGGTCAGAAGAAAATCTTTAGAGGAGACAGGAAGACAATGTGCAGAGATTCTCAAGTCTACCAGAACTACCAGAAAGAGACATGTATTTGAATTAGCAATATGCCCAACACATCTCTCCCCACCCATGGTTGTAGCTCTCATGGCCACACTCCAGCACTTCAGGGAAAACTCCAGGCTCCCCATTATCTTCTATCCTGAATCAGCTTGCTGTTTTGGTATCTTAAGTTTTCATTCCATTATTTCATATATGTGTTAGGAGTTTGCACCATGAGATGAGGTCAGAATTTTACTCCATAACACTGAATATTTTAAAAAGTTAAATTTATACATCTCTTTATCAGATGGCTATGTTGGAAATTCAATATCAGTCAAGCTGAAGGAAGCCCCTTCCGTTTCTCATGCTCAATGACTTGGGCAGTTCAGAATATTTGGTGAAGGGCTCTTCACATCCACTCTAGTTCCCAATGATATGCCCATTAGACATATCTGCAGTGTCCCTTGAGTGCAGATGGCACTGCAGCTTCCTGTGAAACTTGAGCACAGGATGTTTGCTGGCAGGTAGATCCTAGACTCATAGTGTCCAGACTCATAAATAATCTAAAAACTGCCTCCCCATCAGTTTCCCCCCAGGGTGATAAAAGACAGTGGGTTGCTGCTCCCCATAGTGGTAATTATCTCTCCATTTACAAAGCACTCCAAAAAGTATAAAAAATACCTTCCAAGGTTCCCCTTCACCTGTCAAAATCTGGTCTCATTCCCCAACCTACACATTTCTCCAGGATGTGTGAGAGAAAGAGGTAGGAAGAGGTATGAGAAAAGATGCTGCCATTTTCCTTTTCCTTCTTTTCAGGAATAGTGGAAAAATGGAAACAGCATCAAGAAAGGAGATTAAGCTCCAAGATTGCCTTGTAAGTATTAATTGAGGAAAATGGCATTACTTCAGCATCAAATTATATTAGATGCTATGGGAGAAGGGGGGAAGGGAAAGAAAAGATTGCTAGCTAATTTCAATATTGCTCCTGGTAAAGCAGCATTAGACTATACTCAAAACAGAAGACCTTAAGGGTATTACATAAAGGTGTTCATCTAAGCATAGCCATTAGATCAAGATTCCAGACCTTCCTAAATGACAAAAACATATATCAAAAAAAAGGTAGAAGGAGATAAAGCAAACAAATAGAATAAGCTGATAGTGAAATACTATTTATGTACATACACATCCCATTACATCACATAAATACAATTGATACAACTGAGGTCAAACCTCTCAACACATCAATAAATGTAAATGGGTTTAACACACCAATAATACTTTCCGATTGGTTAACAAAGCAAAATTCAACACATCCAAGATGCACACCCAAATCAAAGAGATTAGGAAAAGTTAAAAGTACACTGATGAACATATAATCAAAATTTCTATTAGAAGACACACAGAAAGAAAAAGCCCATTTGTAAGAGTAGTAATAATATTGTTATCAGAGTAATAATACTGCATCAAAATCCACATGAGTAAAACTATAAAGTAACTGAAGGACACTAAAGTTGGCTTAAACAAATAAAAATATTTTCATATTCTTGGCTAGGAAGAATCAACATCATAAAGCTTTCAATCCTCCCAAAGTTAATTTTTATACTTAATGAGCTCAAGTTAAATGCCATCAGGTTTTTATTTTCCTAAAGATAAAGTTGATTATTAAGCTCACTTGGGAAAACTATGAAAAATAAGAGAAATAAGTTTGATATAAAAACATTTTTAAACCCATAAAATTTTTAAATGCTTTACTGGTGCAAGAATAAACAGAAAGATGGGGCAGGGGGCAGGGGCAGACTAGAAGGGGCCAATGGGGGGGAAAAGGAGACAGTTGTAATACTTTCAACAATGAATATTAAATAAAGAATAGACAGAAAGATAAATGGAACAAATAAGCCAGAGATAAACCTAATCACATATGGAAATTTAGCATTTAATGATTTAATTTATATAATTGAAATTTTTCATTAATTCAGAATCAGCATCTCAAATGAGCTGGGAAAGGATGGATGTCTTAATAAGTGATATTGGAATAACTGGTGAGTCATATGGAAAAGATAAAATTGGATCCATTCCTCACTCCATACACCAAAATTAATTCGCAATGGGTCCGACATTTAAGTATAGGAATAATACTATACAAGAAATAAAAGAAAACATCAACGCATTTCTCTAAACTTGGACGTAAGAAACACTTTCCTATGACTCAAAATCCAGACTCAGTAAGGGGAAACTTTGATAAAGTGGACCCAGTAGACTGAGGTCCAGAGAGTCTTTCCAAATGAAGAGGACTGCTGAACTACTGAGACTGTTCACGCCCTTGAGTGGGGGTTAAAGGCCTCTAGAGTGCAAATGAAATTGAATTCTCTCCTAGGGAAATTGGGGGTGAGGATCAGAAAAAGTTAAGTAAATCAGAGAAATAAGGAAATGTGACTTTTCTTGCACTTCAAATTTGCACATGAAAATTCATACCAACCTTAATAAATAATAACTATAATTAAACCAAAAAAACAAAGGTTACTCTTTCTTGGTGCTTTCTATGTGTATCTTCTAACCCTTACAATCATTCCACCAGGAAAGCATCATTACTCCTCTTCTGCCACACCCCCAGTTTGCAGCTGGGAACATTGACACTCCAGTTAACTTTCCTAAGGTCTTAGCTAATAAACTATAAAGCCACTTAACTAGTAGCACTAAGCACAGTGCTAGACACCTTGCTGGTATTAGTATATTTAGCTGATTAATTAATTGGAATGTTGAAGAATCTCTGACTCAGAGAGTTCTGAACGAATTATTAGTTGGTCTGATTTACTATGGATCACTTAAGTGACTCACATAATTAGCATATATGATTTAGAAATCTACCATGTACAAGACACTATAATCCAAGGACTGTAAAATAAGACAGATACTGTCCTCACCAAGCAAAGGTATATCAGGAGATAAAAACACACAAACAAGTATAAGGAAGTAAAAACAAACTAGAATTGCAAAGCACTTATTTGGAAATGTAAAGGAGGAAGAGTTCACTTCTGCCTTGGGACATGAAAGAGAACCCCCTGCAGAAGAGGCATGTGACAGAGAGGTAGTTTTAGGCTCCCAATGCCAGTGAGAACCACCCAAATCTTATACTTTGATGAGGGTGCAAAAGCAATTATCTTGTGTATTTGAGTATCACTAACTGGCCTAATTAATTCAAAACAACCCTACCTTCTTTTCTGTCAGCAGCAGATTTTTTGCCTTGGATTATATGGATAACTGCACCAATTCTGGCCTTTATTAGACAGCCCAAGTGAATCTCATTTGTTCCAAAAAGATAGAAGTACTGAACCTCCAATTTGCCCTCTATGGATAGGTAGCATGCTGCACTGACCCCCAAGAAAACCTAAAATTATGTTAGATTACTTATGTATAAATATGCAATTAACTACATGACTGCCTGTCCCTTTACTTCTCCTTTTTCTGTAAAATGCACCCCACCCCATAGGGCTAAGACAGGATCAGAGCCTGAAGTCAAGTCCGTATTACATGACTAACCATCACAGCAGGTGATTGGACCCAGCCTTGAATATTTAGGCTTTTCTCACAGTGGTTCTCAACCTTCTGGCCCTTTAAATACAGTTCCTCATGTTGTGACCCAACCATAAAATTATTTTCATTGCTACTTCATAACTGTAATGTTGCCACTATTATGAATCGTAATGTAAATATCTGATATGCAGGATGGCCTTAGGCGACCCCTGTGAAAGGGCCGTTCGACCGCCAAAGGGGTTGCAAGCCACAGGTTGAGAACCGCTGTAAACAACAGAATTGGGGCACAGTTTGAGTTTCTTTTAACTCAAATTGAGAAGATGGACACTTGGGCGCTATGAATGCCTTATTCTGGTATGAACTTATGAGAGCAGATAACTGATTGGGAAAGAGGAATAAACAGATATAAAGAAACAGCCAGAAGCACAAGTCTATGTAACCCAAGAGAGAGAGAATTATCAATTACCAACAGGGTAACTGCCTTGACTCCTGGTGACTATTCTGGCCCCTGGGTCTAGTCCCTAAAATTCTTTTTTTTTAATTGTTGACACTATTACAGATGTCCTCATTATCCCCACCCCCTTTTTACCCACCTTCACCTAGCCCTCACCACTCCTCCCCTGGCCTTCAGTACCTGAGATTCTTATAATAAACTCTCCTTTATTTGATTAAGTTAGTTGGAGTGCTTTTGCAACCAAAAAAGCACTGATGTTCACCTGGAGTCAGAAGGAAAAAAATATACTGAGTATGGGAGAAGTCACTTTGCTCCATTTGGCAAGGCAAAACACAGCAATCCCACAGAAAGGCAACCGTACATGAGATGTCATGTTCCAGCACTGGACAACAAGCCCTGTGTGCTTTTGTGGGTGACTGTGACAGCCTGTGTCCCAGCTGGGGCTGGGAAGGCACTGTGCCTTTCACACCCTCATGACCACAGCGATCTGACAGCAGAGGCTAATGAAGCCCACAGCTGGGGCTGGGATGCTTTTGCCTGCTTCAGCAATGGAGAAAGTCTGACTGGCTTCTTCACGCAGGTACTGGGGAAAGTACACAGGAGGAAGCTAGTTTTCCAGGTCAAAATCAGTTACTGAAAAATTCTATCCAGGGGTCACTTTCAAAAACACAATGTGCACAGTAGGCTGGAGACAAGGAGCTGTGAGCAAAAACCTCTAAACACCAGTCTCCCTGTGAGATTTTATCTCTACTGAGATCAAACTTTCCTCCCTTTCCTTTGCTTCTACTTCCATTACATGGCCCTCTAACTTGTCTCTTTTCTGAATTTTTTTGGCTATTGGTCATGGGTATTTGTCTTCTCTCTTCTAGCAGATGTTAAACACTCTGAAGGTAGGATCCAGGTGAAGTTCACTTCTAGACTTGTCAAAGTGCATAGCACAGAAAGTGTGCTTGATGATAAATGTTTAAGAACATAGGTTCTGCCACTTACGGCCAGTGTGATCTTGAGAAATTTTAACTTCTCTAAGTCTCATTTTCCTTACTTATAAAAGAATGATAATATTCCCTTGCTCTCTGGATTATAGTTAAGTGAAGTTTAAGACATGTAAAGTGTATGAGGTAAGTATATTACAAATGGCAGCTATTAGTAGTAAGTGCTGACCTGAGGAATGATAGAACCTAACTGTGCCCCCTTTTCTCCTGCATATTCTGTTATCATTGTCATATACACTGAGTGGCCAGATTATTATGACCACCTGACATTTGTAGGCAAATTAGCTATAATTTCACACTGAAGTTGCTAGAGGGCTAGA
>NW_005371920.1:1169073-1183331 GCF_000412655.1 Myotis brandtii | reverse complement strand
ATATGGGTAAACAACACGATTTAACAGCCTTTGAATGTGGGAGATATATATATATATATTTTAGAGGCCCGTTGCACAAAGAGATTTGTGCAATAGGCCTTCCCTTCCCTGGCTGCCAGCACCAGTTTTCCTCTGGCACCCGGGAACCAGGCCTTCGCTGCTCTAGCCGGAGCCTTCATTCTTCACTGCTCCTGCCGGAGCCTTCAGTCTTCGCTCCGCCGCTTCGCACCTACGTATGCAAATTAACCTCCATCTTTGTTGGGTTACTTTGCATACTCTCCTGATTGGCTAGTGAGCGTAGCGGAGGAACGGTCAATTTACATGTTTGTCTATTATTAGGCAAGATAGTTATATCCATTAAGAATGTACTTTTGTAGAAAAAAAACTATTTAACCTGGGTTTTGACAATTGCCACTCTGATCCAACAAGATTGGACTTAAATAAAATTCTCCCTAGAAATATTACAATGTAGCTAACGACCACAGGAAAGAAATGCATGGCTGACATTTCTGGAACCTTCTTCAACTGCAAATCAAAACCAATTTCATTCGAGTAAACCTAAATTTGTGGTTCCAGGTAGTCAGATCACAGTACTACCCCGTTTGCTCCACCTGTCAGGCTAGGGTCAGTGGTACAATGGCTACTTGTCTTGTTGGAAGAAGCCATCTCCATTGGGATACGCCATCCACAAGATAGGATGAACCTGATCAGCAATGATACTTAGGTATGTTGTGCTATTCAGACGTTGTTCCACACGAATTAAAGGGCCCAAATCATGCCAGGAAAACATGCCCCAAACCATAACACTGCCCCCACCAGCTTGAAGGGTTGTACTCATGCATGTGGGGTGCATGCTTTCATGCTGTTTCCGCCAAATTCTCACTCTGCCATCTGCATGATGCAACTGGAAACGTGATTCATCGGACCACATGACTTTTTTCCAATGCTCGACTGTCCAATCCTTGTGTTCCTGTGCGAACTGGAGACGTTTTATCTCAGTAACCGCAGACAACAAAGGTGTTCGAACAGGCCTTCAGCTTCCATAGCCCATATGATGCAGTGTACGGCTAATTTGCCTACAAACGTCAAGTGGTCATAATAATCTGGCCACTCACTGTGTAATTTCTATTTTAACTGCAGAAGGCCCCCAGTAGCAATGATGCACCCACTCCACCGGTAGAGGAAGCTAGACTAGGTAGAAAGCAACTACACTAGCTAACCATAAATTCAAAGTAAATGATTGAATTATACCTAGTTTTAAAAGGTGCAAATATTATACTTGCTCATGCCAAATTAGAAACAGCTTCCAAGTGCTTGATGCTACCACATTCATCACCATGTCCCAGAAAGATGCTGACTGAAGGTTTTCAAAAGCGTTAAGACTCTTGCAATAATTGCATATTCATTAGGCAAATGAGTTCTAGATTATTTTTAAAACCAAAACTTCAAAAAAAAAGACCAACAAAGAATTCAAAGAATTACGTACGAGTGGTGTTTAGAATATAAAAATGTAGAATACTAGTCACTCTCTCTGAAAGCATTAAATAGTAAAATGGGAGAGAAGGAAAACTAAAAATAAAAAGCCACACAGAGAAAAATAATCTGTTTATATGAAATTTAGCCCTTGGGAAGTATATAGATTTGTTTGCCATCAGTCTGAGTTGGGGGGAAATCTACACAGTGTTTCCAACTCGGAAAATAACAACCACTTACACCATAATATTACATTGGCTGAAGGAGGTGATTAACACAGTGTGGCCACTAAAACAAGTACCTGCTGGGATCTTGTTCACCAAGGAGCGCCAATCTGGTACAACAGACCAGGCTCCATTTTTTCAGACCCCATTATTCTCCACCTAAGCAGCTGCTACTTCCCCCAGACGTGTTAACAGGGTGGAGAGTCAGCAAAAGCAAAGTAAAGCCACCAGTGGAGTATGAAGTGGCTTACAGCTTCCTGCCTTAAAGTGCATTACAAAATGGAAAAACACATCCTAGAACACCAGCCCAGGCGGGGCTGTTCATGACAGCCATGGAGAGGAGTGCCAACGCTGTGTTTGCCACGTGGGAAGGTTAAGTGACAGGCTCCACTCCTAAGGTCACATGTGTACAATATTAACGTGTAAATTAAAGAGCCCAGCAGTAGTTCCTGTTACTTGTCAATACCCACCAAGGTTGATTCATTTCACCATATGCAAATAGATCGCTGCCTTTCACCAGGCAGAAAAATCCAGAGGCCTGTTCAAAACCAACCCCATCTTCCATGATTATAAGCATAGTGCTACATTATAGGACCAGTGAAGGAGGCAGAAATTGAAAAAATGATCCCAGAATTGAATTTGTAATTACAAACTGTACAGGGTACTCCAAAGAAGAGACAGAGCCATGGGGGAAAATAAAGAGCATTATTTGCATTGTGAGAAGGGGACTAGGCAAAGACCAGTATTCTATAGCATAGTGGTTAAGAACCCAGGCACTGGTGTTTCAAATATTTAGATTTGAGCCCAACCCTACCCTTTTCCATCTCTGTGACTTTGATTCTAGCTAAGTGATTTCTCTTTCCAAGGTTCAGGTCTCTCATTTGCAAAATGGAAGTAAGAATACCTAGATAGTACCTAAAGATGTAATGATGTAATCTGTTACCTCTAGATTTTGGTAAGCACTTACTTACAATTATTGTTTTTATCAGACATGATAGTCGAAATATATCACACTGGTGTATTAGTTTTCTAAGGTTGTCATATAAATACCACAAACTGGGTGGCTTAAACAACAGAAATTTATTTTCTCACAGCTTGAAAGACTAAAAATCCAATATCAAAGTGCTGACAGGGTTGGTTTTCCCTGAGGCCTCTCTCCTAACTTACAGGCTAGGGCACGAACAGTTACCACAGAGTCTGAGGTTGGTGCCAAGATTTAAGATTATGGTATTAAGAACTGTGGTTGCAAAGAGGCTTCAAAGTCCAAGACCAAAGTTGGGATACAATCCAGGTATGAAGAAAGTTGAACTGTTCATCTTTGATTCCTTCTCTTCCTTCATTTTCTGCATCCAATTAATCATGATGTCTTACTGGTTCCACCTCCAAAATGGTTGCGTCATTCTTTTGCCTCTCTTCATCTTAATCACCACTCTCCTAGTTCAGGTCCCCCAACTGATCTCTCTGCTTCCAGTTTGCCCCCCACTTATCCTTTTATCCAACTACAGCTAGTGGTCTTTCTGAAATATAAACCTGATCCTACCACTTTTCAGCTTACATGGTTTCAGTAGCTTCCCACAGCCATCAAGATGGAATTGGTAGCTCCAAAAAGAGTTCCAAAATTTTCCATGGTTTAACTCTTTCCAATCTCATCTCTCCCTTCTGCCTTGTTTTCACTCTTCCATCACTACCTCTAATGTAATACACCAAGTTTTCTCTAGTCTCCAGGTCTTTGCAAATGTCCTGCCTGCTGCCTATAGCACCAGTTCTGTCCCAATGCCTTCAAGTCTTGGCTTGGACATCACTTCTTCTCAGAAGCCTTCTCTGAGATAGGTAAACCTCATCACATCAAAGCTCCCTCACCACCACATTTTTCTACCTTCAACACTGACTACAAAGGCAACTATCCCTTCATTAGTTCACATGTTTCAGGGAGTACTGTGAAATATTGCGCTCTTCAAACTTATCAGCGTCCCTGATGTCCCTGCTCTTGGAAAAGTCCATTGTCATTAGTTTTCCAGGTCAAACAACAGTAAACAGCATGAAGATATATAATTTTGTAAATAAGCCAAACGCTTCTCTTCTGCCTTTGCTCTTTACCAGTGGATAAAAGTATGTTACAGAGCAAACTAACATTTGAGCCCACCCACGCTACCTCCCTCCCATGCTTAGCCTATATAATCGCCTCACCCATGCCCCACATACATAAGATCATAAATTCTCTGGAGAACGGGACCATGACTGAGTTATTCATTTGTGAAATCCACTACCTACACAATGCCCAGTTTTAATGGTATGTTCAATAAGTAATATTGAATGAATGTTTATAATAAACAAATCAATCATCTGTACAACTTCACAATAAGACACAGAATATATGAAATATTTCCCCTCATTACCCACCTCCACCATGTGCTGCAGCAAGCAGAACTAGGTGGGCGAGGGGCTTCCCCCACTCCCACTTAGTGGCATCCTCCTAATTTTACTTTTAGAAAAGAAGAAGAAATGCTCAACTGAAAGTGAGAAAGCTGTGAAAAGGCAGGATTCATTTAGGGCCAGTTTGGAGAATTATTTCTTAATAACATCTGGAAAGATTAAAAAATGTACTTGAGGTCTAATTCATGAATTGGGAAACAGAACATCAGCTCAGAACACCAATTACTTGCCCCTTTGTTGCTCCCATTTCTTTGAGGAAATTTAGTGAGCTAACTCCTAGCATGCCAATATAATAAAGTACCCAACATTTGGCTAAATTATAGATTAGCTGCAGCAATTATTCAGATTTTAAAAAGAATTTTCCAAATTAAAGAAAATAGATTGTTTCTTACTTTTAGTGCATTTTGTTCAATGTCCTAGAGTTTTGAAAAATACATCATAATAGAACTGAAATGATCTTGTGGCAGTTTACCCACATTTGGTCTAATTGTCCTGCTTTTCCCAGCTGCTCTATTAAAGCAGGACAAATTGTAACCTTGAAAGGTAAAGACAAAAAGGGTAATAAAATAACTACAGATTTTTTTACAAATTGTCACTCAAACATGGAGATACTAACTGAGAGTCAAGAAAATGGCTAGGTTTATCAGGGAGGAGGTGCTATATCTGATGATTACCATTTCAGTGCTGCTGTTACTTAACAACCTGGCTGTGTTAAAAGGACTGTTTATCTGGGGGTGGACCTACAGAGTCTTCTGACCTCCAAGTCCCCTGTTGGCTTTTAAGAGGAAAATGTAGACGACATGGGGTCAGGTTTGGCTCTGCCATTTGGTGGCTATATGGCCTTAAAAAGCACCTTATCAGGTCCAGTCGACATGGCTCAGTGGTTGAGCATCAACCTATGAACCAGGAGATCATGGTTCGATTCCCGGTCAGGGCACATGCCCGGGTTGCAGGCTCGATTCCCAGTGTGGAGCATGCAGGAGACAGCTGATCAGTGATACTCTCTCCCCCTCTCCCTTCCTCTCTCAAATCAATAAAAATATATTGAAATAAATAAAAAGCACATTGTCAGGCTTACTTCCCATCAAGATGGCAGTGCACGTAAACATGGTACTTGCCTCCTCCCACAACCACATCAAAAGCATAACTAAACTATAGAACAGCTATCATTCAGAACTGCCTGAAATCTAGCTAAATGGAAGTCCTACAACTAGGGAATTAAAGAAGAAGCCATATTGAGACTGGTAGAAAGTACAAAACTAGAAGTAGGAGTGGAGATGCAGGAACAGGCTGGTCCCACACCCACATGTGGTGGATAAAAATTGAGAGGGATATCAGCTGCAGATATCCCTCTGAGGAGTGAGGGGTCCCACACCAGGCCCCCCTGCCCAGGGTTCCAGTGCCAGGAAGAGAAACCCCTATAACCTCTGGCTATAAAAATGAGCTGGGTTAGAGGCTGATGGAGATGGAGACTGCTGGCAGTTTCTCTTAAAGGGCCTGTTCATGGACAACTTAGATTCACTCCCTCTGAGTTCCAGTGTGAGGCAGTAGCTTGAAAAGCACCAGACACATTCAGAGAAGAACTGAACTGTCCAGCATCAGGGCAAGAGCTGGAGGGAAGCTTTCTCCTAGACCAGTGTTTCTCAACCTTCCTAATGCCGCAACCCTTTAATACAGTTCCTCATGTTGTGGTGACCCCCAACCATAAAATTATTTTCATTGCTACTTCATAACTGTAATTTTGCTACTGTTATGAATCGTAATGTAAATATCTGATATGCAGGATGTAATTTCATTGTTACAAATTGAACATAATTAAAGCATAGTGATTAATCACAAAAACAATATGTAATTATATAAGTGTTTTCCGAGGGTCTTAGGCGACCCCTGTGAAAGGGTCGTTCGACCCCCAAAGGGGTCGCGACCCACAGGTTGAGAACCGCTGTCCTAGATAGAAATGCTGGCAGAGGCCATTGTTCCTTTGATGAGCCCTTCCTCCACAGAGTCAGCAGGTAGGCTCAGACCATATCTGAGACTCAATCAACTGGCTCACTTTCTTTGCCCTGCCCCACCCAACTTTTGGCCCACCCAAGCTATTTGCAGTGGCTTTTCCATATGAATGGCCTGCCTTGACACACGCTTCAGATTTTCCTAAAATCTCTCAAACAGGCACCATCTAGCCTCAGGGTGCCCCATGCCTATCACTAAATGACCTCAGGCCCAGCACTACTGGTAGCTGGCATTGGCTTACAGCTTGCCTCACCTGGGCACCTCCAAGCCCAGCACAAGTAGCAGCCATCTGCAGGTCACTTTGTAGCTCATGCCAACAGCCTCAGACAAAACACAGGTGGCAGCTGATCTTGGCCTGTACCTCTTAGGAGGCCCCAGAGCCAGCACACCCAGTGGACAGCCTTGGACTATATTGAAGCACCACCACCCAACCACCTCCACAAAGAACAAACTCAGTGGGCACCAGAGCCCTGCTGAAGTAAGTCCTGTTCTGTGGAATGGGCCCCTGCACAGAGGTCAGTGATCAGCGGTTGAAGCCAGTCCTTGCAATTGGTTGGCCTGGGGGTAAAATCCCTCCCATTGACATGTCAACAGCAATAAAGGCTCAACTGCAACAGGATGGTGTACACAGCCACACAGGGTGCGAACCTCAAGTACCCAGCTTAGGTGATTAGGGGGCTGTTGCACTAGACCCTGCAGGACACCTACTACATTAGGCCACTCTACCAATCCTGGGAGACGGAGCAGCTCTACTTAATACATAGAAATAAACACTGGGAAGCTGCCAAAATGAGGAGACAAAAAAGCATGTGCCAAATGAAAGAATAGAATAAAACTCCAGAAAAAGAACTAACAAAATGGAAACAAGCCATCTACTAGACAAGAGTTAAAAATCACTGGGTATAAGGATGCTCAATGAACTTTGTGAGAACTTCAACAGCATAAAAAAGGACCAGTCAATGCACTAGCCAGTGGCTCAGTTTGTTGGACTATTGTCCCATATACCAAAAGGTTATGGGATTGATTCCCGGTCAGGGCACATACCTAGGTTGCAGGTTCAATCCCATCAGGACGTTTACAGGAGGCAACCAATCAATGTTTTTCCCACATATCAATGTTTCTTTCTCTCACTCTCCCTCAGTCTCTCTCTCTCTCTCTCTCAAAATCAATAAAAATATATCCTTGAGTGAGGATTTTTTAAAAAGGACCAGTCAGAAATAAACTGAAATAAAGAATAATTTATAGGAAATCAACAGTAGAGTAGATGAATCCAAGAATTAAATTTGCAATTTGGAATATAAGGAAGCAAACAGACTCATAGATACAGAGAACATTTTGATGGTTGCCAGATGGAAGGGTGGTTTAGGAGGTGGGTGAAAAAGGTAAAGGGATTAAGAAGTACTAATTGGTTGTTACCAAATAGTCATGGGCATATAAAGTACAGAACAGGGAATATAGTTAATAATATTCTAATAAATATGTATGGTGTCAGATAGGTATGAGATTTATTGGGATGATCCCTTAGAAAGTTATATAATATCAAATCACTGGGGTGTACCCCTGAAACTAGCATAATAATGTATGTCAACTGTAACTGAACAATTAAAAAATTATTTTTTAAAGAAAGCACATTGCCCAAAAACAATCAAAGTCAAATTGAGACACATTCTACAAAACTAGCCTCGACCCTACAAAAATAATAACATCATAAAAGTCAGGATAAGGCCAGGGAACTATTCTAAATTAAAGAGAACTAAAGAGACATAACAACTAAATACAATGCATAATTCTGGACTAGATGCTGAATCATAAAAAATAATGCCATAAAGGATAATATTAATTGACTGATAAAATTGTCTTTCTTTTGTTTATTGATGTGTTACCTTTTCAGATTTTCTCCTCCCAGTAGAAACTCTCCATCATGTCTTTTGAATGGATGGATGAATAGATGAATGAATGAGTTGGATCAGCTCTGCCAATCCAATTATTTTCCATAAACTACAAATATTTTCCCAACTTTGTGCTAGATACTTTAAATCAATTATCATTTAGTTCTCTTCAAATAAATAAATTCAGTGAAGTAGACACTATCGGTGTTGTTTTACAGATTAATAATCTAAGAATCTCACCAAGGTGCCTAACTCCATTGGGAATTAGGGGCAAAACCAAGATTTGAACCAGGGCAGTCTTTTTTCTTTCATTGCATGGTGCAGTCTTCAGGAAAGCAGGCACTTTCACATTCTTCCCCTCTGATCGGAGGCCTCTTATTAGCATCCTGAAATCATACTGGTAAGGACTTGACAACGTTTCATTTTCTGCTATTGCTTATATTTGACACAATGCCTTCAACTGCTGTGGGTGATGGGAAGGCTTTTAACCCGGTGAATCAATACCTGATCCCTGTCCACCTCCATTACTGAAGTGACATGTGGCAGCCTCAGAGACATCTCAGATCTTTAAGGCATCTTGTTTGTTGTCCTTGAGACCCATTTTTGCAATTTTTCCCAATACTAGCTTGTCCTTTTGATAGGAGATGAAACCCTCAGTAATCATTTAGGGCATGACTTGCGTCAGCAGTAATGGTGGCTGTATTTTTGTCCTTGCGAAACCCTCAGTAATCATTTAGGGCATGACTTGCGTCATGTGGCTGTATTTTTGTTCTTGATCCAAAAAAGAAAAAAGCAAACGTTAAAATGTCCTAAGGAAGTTTTTGGCAAATATTTATTAAGCCACCTATTGGGTTCCAGGTACTGCTTTCAAGGAGCTTGCAGCCCAGTAAGAGAAATAAATAATTAAATTAATGCCATCAGAAGGAAAATATAGGAGACCATGGAAAAGGGAAGTAATCAATAAAGGCTTCCGAGAAGAAATAACATCTCTGCTGATGCCTGAAGGATAGATGAGAGCTATCCAGATAAAAGGGTGGAAGGTATCAGTGCCCTTAGCAGAAGGAACTGTATATTCAATGGCCTGAAGGTGACAGAGCATGGCCCATGGAAGAATTTAAGGAACTTCCAAGTGCCTAGGGCATACGGTACAAGCTTGGGACAGCAAGGCATGCAGCTATAAAATCAAACAGGGCCCAAGGGTTTAGGGAAGCCAATATTAATTTTCCATCAGATGATCTCCAGGTTAGTTCAAATGATAGCGAGACAATGCAGGTAGACTAGGACTGGGACTGCTTCAGTCAGGGTCTCATCAGGAAACAGGAACTGCACCAATCACTTTAATAAAGATAATTTCATGTAAAGCATTATTAGCCAATAGTCAATAATACTGCAGTAACTACGTATGGTGCCAGGTAGGTACCAAAATTATCAGGGTCATCACTTTGTAAATTATATAAATGTCTAGCCACTAGGCTGTGCACCTGAAACTAATATAAAATAATACTGAATGTCAACTGTAATTTAAAATAGATAAAATGAAATGAGAAATTTCAAAAAAGAATTATTAACCAGATGTTAGAAAACTGAAACGACCACACTGAGGGATCATCAATGTAGTAGCTGCAGGAAGCAGCCATCACTTCAAGGGCTGGAGAAGCAATGACGTAAAGTTGCTACCATTAAAATATGTAAGCTTAGCAGAGGAGCACTGCAGAACTCCAGCCCAAATATCTGAGGAGAGTATACTGCCTGGTTGGTGCTGATTTCTCAAGTCAGTGGGTCCAGCAGACTTCCAGGGAGAGGCTAGCTGGTTGGTTCCAGTTTATCTACCACTCTCAGAACTTGCCTCAATGAGGGCACCATGAAGCAGGTTCTGAGAGTGGAATAAAAATAAACTGGAACCAAATGCAGCTACTACAAGCAAGTGTCACAGTCAAGGTGAAGAACCATTGCTGGGTTCCATAAACAGCTGGGCTCCTCCAGCTTCACAGCTTCTTGGCTCCCCTTCCCCACTGGCAGAGCCCACCAAGGAGCCAGGTGAAAAATGTGGTTAGCAGAGGCCTAGCCTCAGTATCACAAAGCTGAGGAAGAAAGGTGAGCTTGCAGCTGAGAGGGCAACAGTTTATCGAAGGTCTGCATGCTTCTGTCTCCTTGCACACTTCCTTGACAGCCAGGGGGTAAGGACAAACTCCCTGGGAAGCAATGCATTTAAGCTCCAGGGAGAGAGGAGCAGAGGAGGAGATGAAGCACATTCTGGCAGGCTGAAAAATGAGGAAGGAAGCTGACCATTGGAAGGATCTCGGCAGCCCTACCTCTGCCCACTGCAAGGGCTTTGCTTAATAAGGGTCAGCCACATAGTGCAAAAGACAGTTTATTCCTGGGCCCTTCCATCTCACTTTTAACGCCGTGATACTGGGGCTGGGACTGCGGAGCCCCTTGTGAAAGTCTTATCCTTCCCAAACAATTGCTTTGTGGTAAAGCTGGAATTCTTTAATTTCCATCCACTTTACTTCCAGTTTCCCTCTGAGGATCCTCCTTTCCTCTCACCATAGTGTTAAGGGTGAAGTTCCAATTCAGCTTATCAGTGGAGCACATGACACAGGCCAGAGCCAATCAGAATGTCACAATCCCCCAAAAGCACCATGATTGGTTCAGGATGTTCAGATGACCCAATCAAACCAATGAGACTGGAAAAGAGACTCTTTCCTGCCATTAGAAACTTAAGTCTAGACTTAAAGAGTGTGGAACTGCTGCAGGTACGTATCACCCCCAGGTGGACAGCTAATTTGAATATGGGACTACTAAACCAAAATGCAGAGCACAGAACCCAGAAATGGGTCCTGGTAACATCATCTGATTCCTTAGCTGTAACTGAAGTCAAATCTACTCTCAGGGCTTTTCAGTTAGGTAAATTACTAAATTTCTTTTTTAAGCTATCTGAAGAAAAGTTTTCTTTCTCTTTCCACACAGACACACACACAAGAAATTCCAATACAAAAAGATACTGATGTGCATCTGTCTCCCCTCTCTCCATTTGCAAAATAACCTTTTCCTGCCCTCCTTTTGAAGCACAGTACCAGCAGGAAAATGGCTTCATACAACAAAAAATACCACTATTAAATAAAATGAAAATCAGTTAACTTCACTAGTAAACAAAAAAAATGCAAATTATAATGAAAATGATCTCATCTTGATTAAATTGTCCCATTTAAAAAAACTTTTAAGTGACAATAACCAACTCTAACTACATTAGAGTACTATGCGCTAGTACTGCACATAACTGTGTAAAATGGTATGGCTATTTTGGAAATTACATTGCAATATATACTAATGGTCTAAAACGGTTCATAACCTTTGACCCAGTAATCATAAAGAAAATAATTACATAGACCATTCCCTATTTTGCTTGACCCTCCTGGACTGACTCTAGTTCATCAATGTTCTATTTAAAAACTAATTACTAAAGCTATATACCATACTCTACATTTTCAGGACCTTGAAAAATATTTCTATGTATACTAATGAAACTTGGTTTTAACTTTTTATTTTAGAATTCATAATAATCTTGTAAAATCCCTTTACATGTAACTGGTACTTAAATCCTGCATTGTAAGTGAGTCCTCTGAATGTTTATACTCCAGTTCCTTGAAGTAAAGTACTAGCTCTCATCTTTATAACCATCCAACATTTCAGTCAACAAACATGTAGTACATACCTACTATGAAGTGGAAACTGTGCAGTAGCTAGTGCAGGGCCATGCACAGTTGATGATGAATAAAGAGGCTATGATAAATGTCTTCCTGGGAATATTTGCACTTAAAGGAATATGAAATAGAGCCAAGGGCAACCCCAAATGAATCAATCCTAACGGGAATTCCAGGATTTCAGATAAAAAATTATCTGAAACCCCTAGTTTTTCCCACTGCCTTCAAATCTTACCACAAAGATGGTCAATGGTTGCATGCATTCAATTGTCCCTTTCCTCAGCTCAAGGATGACCAGCATATGGGCTGTCTATTCAGGACCTCAGGCTCCTCAGACTCCAACAATTTTTGGTGACTGAAGTTCCTTGAATACTACACACAGTCTCATAACTCTGTTCCTTTGAACATTTTCTTCTCCCTGTCTGCGATGCCCTTCCCCATTTTGGCCACCTGATGAATGCCTCCATTAAGGACCAACACAAGCAAACCCTCCTCTGGGCTGCTTGCTCTAACCCCCACCTTTCCTAACCCATATTAATGCTGTTCCTTGCACTTATACTTCCTAACAATATTTCATGGTCTCCAATTGCTTATTTACCTGGCTAATGTTTCCATAATACCATGAACTCCTTGAGGTTCTCATTCATTTTTGTATTCTAGCATGTTGAGCAGTGCAGATACACAGTATGCTCAATAAATGCTTATTGAATAGATTAATGAATAAGTTTTAAACTGATTCTGCTGAATATTTTTGCGTGTCCAGTTGAGGGGACAGAAAAATGTTTACACATATTTTTGTCCAAATAGTTCTGCAAGCCTACATGTACACATATGCTAAGACACCTCTGGCTTCAGGTGCCATCATCCGGTGTGTTTGAGAATATTAGCAAAGGGAATTTTTTACCAGCTAGAGACCTTCTCCCAGAATCACACCTTCTATCAATCACAAGAGATTAGGCTGACACTTCAAGAGGTAAACATGTTCAGTGTTTTCACCTAAAGGATGACATGTTGTCTAATGATGTTAATTTTGCACCATAAACACTTTACATTACAAAAACAATCAAAGTAAATGCCTGTCAGGTCAACAATTACAAATAGCAAAGAAGAGATAGATTAATTCCTGCAACAGTGAGTTTGAATTATCCAGAAGGTAAGTATTTAAAACACAATTTGACATAGATTAATTAGCTCTGTGTCTTCATAAGGTAATATCTTTTCTTTGACTTGAAATACACTTCAATTTGCTTGTAGTGTTAAGTATACAGACTTGGGTTACTTTACTTGCTCCATCTTCCCCTACATTTCATCCTAAATTTGCCATTATGCTTTATTTATAGCCCTTCCCATGGTCATAATGTCTCCATTTAGGAACACATTTTCACTGTACACGGTTGATTACCAAGTGGATTTTCAGCAAAGCAACCATTTAATAAGAAGAAGAGGAAATACAGGTAAACCTCACTTAAAGAAATCCAGAAAGCAGCTGCCTAGTACTCCAAAGGTATGAAAACAAAAAAAAAACACACACACAAAAAACTGTCCACTTTTCACATTTTTTCCTCATAAACTCCTTAAATTAGATGATTTTGTTGACCTTCATATACCAGTTCAAGAAACTTAACCTAAGGAAGACAATATATAATTATGCAAAGTTACTTTCATATTGCTTTATTGTAGAATTATTTATAATAGCAAAAAAAGGGAAAGAATGAAAAAGAGAATTCCTAACAATTCTTCAAAAATAGAAAAATTAGAGTATTCAAGTATTGAAACACTATACAGCCATTAGAAATAACATTGGAGATTTGAAACAATCTCTGGTGGTCAAGTCTAGGCATGTTTTGCTTTCTTTTGTTTTAATCTCTACAGATGATTCATATGCATAATTCGTTTTGAAAAAACAACTTCCCCATTCCCAAGCCACTCAAACTCAAGGCTGTTCCTTGGGAGGGCCACATGATTTCACCCTTTACATATGCTATTTCTTCACTTAAAATACTCTTTTCTCTCTTTTTTAAAAATTTAAAAAAAAAAAAAAAGAAATAACATTGGAAAATATATAATAGTTGGGGAAATGTTAAGAGGGAAGAAAAAAGCAAGTCACAGGCAATATTTGGAGAGACCAAAAATAGTGATTAAGAACATAGATTCTGGAGCTAAACTGCCTTGGTTCAACTCCCAGACTACCGCTCACTAGAGGTATGACTTCAGGCAAGTTACTTAAGCTCCTGGTGTCTCAGTATCCTCATCTGTAAAAGGAGGCAAGATTAAGGCCTAGATCATAAGGTTGTTGTGAAATTAAGTCAATATAAATAAATATAAAGAAAACACTTAGAACAGAGCCTGAAACATAGTAAGTGCAACATAAAATTGGCTTAGTAACATTTACAGCATGTTCCTGCTTTTAAACACAATGTGTGAAAATATTACATGCATAAGAAAAAATTTGGAAGAACATGCCCCAAAATATTAGCAATGGTTATGTTAATGCAAGTAAGGGTAATTTTTAGTTTTTTTTTTCT
>NW_005371920.1:1151974-1168846 GCF_000412655.1 Myotis brandtii | reverse complement strand
AGACTTGGAAGTCTATGGTATACAGTAAGGTAGGACTGTAGTTTTGCTTTGTTTTTTGTTTGGTTTGGTTTTAATGTTTTATTTCCTGGGATCAACTATCCCTGCATGGCATTCAGAAATGTCATTCGTTTATTCACTCACAAATGTTTAAGTGCCTAACTATGTGAACAGAATACATGAAAATCCTTGCCCTCGTGTAGTTTATATTCTAGTGGGAAAAACAAAAGACAAAACATACAAATTAATTATGCAGCATGCTAGAAGGTGATAATTGGGTCTGAAAAATGAAGTAGAATGGCAGGGGTTGGGCAGAGGGGAAGGAAGGAGAATAGGCTATAGTTTTTAAAAGGGCATTCATCCTAAGCTTCACTGAACAGGCACTGTTACCAGAACCTTAAGTGCCTAACTATGTGAACAGAATACATGAAAATCCTTGCCCTCATGTAGTTTATATTCTAGTGGGAAAAACAAAAGACAAAACATACAAATTAATTATGCAGCATGCTAGAAGATGATAATTGGGTCTGAAAAATGTAGAGTGGCAGGGGTTGGGCAGAGGGGAAGGAAGAAGAATAGGCTATAGTTTTTAAAAGGACATTCATCCTAAGCGTCACTGAACAGGCACTGTTACCAGAACTGATAAAAAGTCCTTTGCAAAATACAGACAAATATTCATTCTATCATTCCACAAAGAGTTAATGAGCACACGGTATATGACAAGTGCTGGGCTGAATGCTAAGAATGCAGTAGTGTCCAAGCAGTTAAGGTTCCTGCCATACTTGACAAAGTATAAAATCTTAAGGTCACAATACTATCTGACCCTTTACAGGAAAAGTTTCCTGACCTCTGCTCTTAACCATTATCATTTCAGAAAAACTAATTTGAGGATTTGGGGGAAAACATAACTGCAGTCTAAACTGCATTTAGATAAGAAACACCTCTTGTGTGTAGTTGTGCCTACTTAGTTTAAATCTACAGTGAGTTGGGAAATGCAGACTTTGCCTTTAAGGTTTAATGCAGTTAATGCCTGAGAAGAATTACAAAAAGTCATTCTGTGACATTTGAAGCTGTTTTGATTTCAGCTGCCTGACACTCCAAAATAAAATCACTAAAAATGTGCAGCCTACTTACTTCGAAGTTTACATATGAGACCTGTGATTTTCCTGATGCCCCTCAAATACCAAAAAAAAATCATTTTAGAGATGTGATTTGCAAAGCAGTGAAAATATAAATTCTTTGAAAGCTCTATCATATAGTATTTATATGCTTTTGCTCTTAAAATATTTTTATACATGCTTTTATATAGATCTTAAAATATAACAGCAATCATAACTCTTCAGAAATTGGAATAGGTTTCGATTCCAATTCACAAAATCTCATATATTCACTCATTCAACAATTTTTTATTGAGGACCTATTATATGCCAGACATTGGTATTAATTACAGAACAGTTACTTCTCAAGTGTCAGTAGCCTAACTGGTACTACATATCCCTCCCCCATTATGTTTTCACTCTTAAATAAGATGAAAAAACACATACATTCCTATTATCTTGAAGTGTACAATCTGCTGAAAAGAAAGAACACAAACACAGTAACAAAAAGTAAATCATTACAATTGTGCAGACTTGAAGAACAGCAGGGTTCTAGGAGAGTAACAGGGCAAACTCATTCCCATTGGAAAGTGGCATCTCAGATAGAAGTGGCATCTCAGTTGGGACCCAGAGGAGGAGCTGGGTGAAGCCAAGTGCATTTGCAGGAAGAGTACCCTTTCCCCATGCCACAACATTCATACACTGAGATGCTAAGGACTGGGGTGAACTGGGACCAAGACATAACATGCAACATATGTAAATTAGATATGGGTAGTTTTATTACCCTTTTAAACACATACAGGCACATATACACACACACCAACTTACAAATGGGCCAACTGAGGCTAGGAGAACTGCCAATTCATCCATTTGCCTAGTAAATGGCAAATCTGGGGATCA
This sequence comes from Myotis brandtii, assembly GCF_000412655.1. Lineage (NCBI taxonomy): Eukaryota > Metazoa > Chordata > Mammalia > Chiroptera > Vespertilionidae > Myotis > Myotis brandtii. The sequence goes on along the minus strand of NW_005371920.1, from coordinate 1,166,852 downwards.
AAGTCAGGCTGGCTCAGTGGCCAGAGCTCTTCCTGCCCCATCATGTGCATCTCTTCCCTGCTGGTCGACACTAGTGAAACCAGGAAGCCCCACTTCCTAGCTCCCATTTCAGGTCATGTGACACTGGGCTAGTCTCAGGAAACACTGATTTCAGAGCTATATGATTTTGCTTTAAATTTTCCAAATTCAGGGAGAAGAAATGTCAAAAGCTGTACTTTAAACTAAGCTCAGTTCCTTACTCTCCAGCATTCTGGCAACCCACTCACCCCACCCTCCATAACACAGTTACTTCACACATTTCTTTTCTGGGGAAAAAACAAAAAAACACATCACCATCAATTCTTTGGACATTTGGAGGTTCCAGAAAGAGGTTCTAGTGTTTTGTGAAATGCAATCTCCACTTCACCTGGCTTCCTGGTCTGGTGGGGTTGCTCACTTCCTGAGGGCATAAGTTCTGCAAACCTCTGAAAACTCCCAAGCAGAAAGCCATGTCCTTTTTATAGCAAATGCAGATATAGATACACACAGCCATACATCTATTTGTGGTCATTTAATTCCCACTTGACAGGTAGTGAAAAATGACTAGAGTATAGTGATGAGACCTTCACAAGTCTAACAACTATTCAGATGATATTTCTAAAGAGTGACTGGAACCCAGAGGATTTTCTGATCATCAACTTTTCCTTTCTTCTAGACATTAACCTGTAATGATTCTAGAACCAAGAGACTGGGATTCAAACCTCAAATCCTCCACATATTGGCTGTGTGACCTTGGGAATTTAGTAATCTGAATCTCAATTTACGAATACCATGTGCTCAAAACTTAATTTACTTTCCTTTGATTGATATTCTGCTGGTTTTCACCAGTAGGGCAGTACTAGTTTATAAAATATTAACTATATCTTTAGTTTTAATAAATAGCCACAGCCTTGAGCTCTTCAAGAAATCCCTCCCCAGTATCCTAGAATCTCTCCATAATCCAGCAACAAAAGGGTTATTCATTGGCACATCTGGGACCTCTACAACCCTACAGCTGGTATCAGTTCTGATTGGCTGATGCCCAAGACAGTCAAAGTACCCAACAGTACCTGTAGCTTGCTCCCCACCATAGGTTCTTCCAGGGATCCCCAAGGGATAGCCATGCTTCCTCCATGCAGTCCTCCAGATGCTGGGGTTCCCGGGCTATCCTGACACCCATATATGACAGCCAATCCACTCTGCTCCCATATGCAGATATTTGTTCCACCTGCCAGAGTGTGTCCTGATCTGGCAGAAATGGGTGTGTGGAGAGGTTCCTTTTGGCAGCACTGATACCGCCCATGTGAACAAGCCCTCCATGCCCATCTGAACCACAGAGCTATGACTGCCCATCTAGGGCCAACATTCCCTAGAACAGTGATGGCGAACCTTTTGAGCTCGGTGTGTCAGCATTTTGAAAAACCCTAACTTAACTCTGGTGCCGTGTCACATATAGAAATTTTTTGATATTTGCAACCATAGTAAAACAAAGACTTATATTTTTGATATTTATTTTATATATTTAAATGCCATTTAACGAAGAAAAATCAACCAAAAAAATGAGTTTGCGTGTCACCTCTGACACGCGTGTCATAGGTTCGCCATCACTGCCCTAGAATCATCTCTATGTGGCCACTTCTGGACATTGCAGCCACCATGAGCCAAGCTCTGAGGGGACCAGAGACTGCAGATAGTCAGGCCAGGAGCCACTGCAGACTCAGGCCTATAGCTGAAGATTCCAACTCTACAGCTAGAACTCCTATAAAGTATTTTATAAGACTATGTAAATACTTTGTAATCCTGTATGATTACTATGACTCCAGTTTCACAGATAAAGAAATTGAGGAACAATGACGCTATTTAAACTGTAAGTGGCAGAGTCCATACCTAAAGCCAGACACCTCAGGGACAGAGGGTGTGTGCTTACCCTTCACCATGCACCACCTCCCATTTGAACTGAGGTGTAGATTGAACTTAATTAAAAATGACATTCTAGTAAATGATTTTCATGGTTTAGTTGATTGGAGATAATATGTCCATATGAAAATCGTAGGGAACATTATAAAATCTAGAAAAAAATTAATATAATTGCTTAGGTCAGCAGAAACTGAAAGAGATCTCAGGATCATAATCAGCATGATTGACTTTAAAAGAAATCTCTACTTTTTAAGACTGCAAGTCACCTAATTGAACAGAAAGGTGAACAGAATTGTATGCAATTCCCTATATCAAACCACATAGTCATTTAGCATGTGACAGAATATCATCGAAAGATCACACCAAAAATGTCTAAAAATCAACAAAGGATCTGTAAATCATTATCATTCTAATGAACTATGTACACTACAACTTTTATCCCTTGATAAATAGTTCTAAAAGTTTAGTTCAGAGATTAAAAAGACATCTTTAATTTATGTATAGCTTGATTTATACATTAACTTGTATTGCTATAATGCTTCTTCAGAATTGTTTTAAATGCCATCCCTGCATTCGCTTACAAAAATGATGTTTTGTAAGTGTATATGAGAGTGAGCTAGCAAATTTATGGAAATCTGAGGATAGTACTCAAGCACCACTACCTTGCACAAAACGGCCCTCCTAACCTGGAAGTCGCACAAACCATACCTTGTCTATGGCCGAGGGTAGAGCCATACCCTGAGAAAAAGAATATCTGGGTAAATGTTTAAAAACTATAATAGATGTAGTTCACCTTTTCTTCCTTTTTTTAAATGAGGGAGGGGTGCTCCCAGCATCCCTCCGTGGGAAATCTACTCTCCCTTATTTTATGTGATCCTGACAGAATGCATGAGGATGCTTTAAATTAAGAGAGAAAAAAACAAAAAACCTGACAACCATCCTTGCATCATAAAACTGATAGCCAGCCTCGCATCATAAGACAACAATAGTAATTGTGAGACAACAATTTAACATAATCAGAAGCTAAAGAGAAAGCGATTCAAGGACATCAGGTCCCCTATTCTTCAAAGAGCTAAGCAACCTTTCCTGGAAGCAATCCCACCCAAGCAGACAACCATTCGTGTCTCATGTGTCTCACTGGCTGGAAGTGAGCCACCAAGTATTCACATTGGGAAAGGAATTGTCTTTATGATGCAGATTCATGCAAACAGTCTTACATGCTAAAGCATCCCTAATGAAACTTCACCAGCCAAAAGTCAGAAAAGATACTACTTGGGCCTGAGTTCCACATTCACTAGAAAAACTCATAAAGGTAGACCATATGGAGGAAAGGGAGCCATTTAATAGATTGATATATAATTATTTCCCTTTCTACCAAAAGACAGCAAATACTGTCAAATAAAGCAATCAGTCATCTTTCAACCCTGACAAAAATGTACACTAGCCATACAAACAGGAAGCTGGATCCAAATTGAGAGCTAAATTTGCCATTCCATTATTGGTCTGTGCAACATACTGGCCACCAAGTTACAAGTGTGTTAAACCTTTAGAAGAAGCTGGTCAAATTGCCAAGTAAACACAATCTATTCAGAGCAGACAATTAGTGATACTACTGGTATCTGAGGGGTATTTTTTAAAATACATTTTTATTGATTTCAGAGAGGAAGGGAGAGAGAGAGATAAAAACATCGATTATGAGAGAGAATCATTGATCGGCTTCCTCCTGCACGCCTCCTACTGGGGATCGAGCCTGCAACCTGGCATGTGCCGCTGAGTGGAATAAGACCAGGGACCCTTCAGTCCGCAGGCCAACGCTCTATCCACTGAGCTAAACCAGCTAGGGCTCCAGAGGGGTACTTTTAAAGGCTCATGTGGTGGGCTTTCAATGAAACTTATTGATGCAGCAGCTCAAACATTTTTGCCCAAGACCCCTAGTGTCTCATCTTTCTGCCTGTTAGCTCTGCCTTGTAGGGGGTTGGCTTCATCATCAGACTCCATATGGTGGACATGACCCACACATATTCAACAGCTCAAGTTTTACTCTTAGGACAAAATGGCTGCCTCAGTTTCAGGCCCCACATCCTTATCCTAAATGATCTATGGAGAGAAAAAAGGCAGTTTCAATAGCACATAACCAAGTCCTGGGATCTTTCATTATCCTGAAATAAGTAATTTCACTAAATTCAAATTAATAAGTGAAACCAGGGGAAAGAATACACAGGTTGGCATGGGTCAATCATAGTCTATCTTTTGAACTGCGTGTGGGATCAGTCCCATCCCCAAACTACATGGAAAGGGGTATGTTCAGGGTACAGTCAGAGGGAAAAGGGGAGAGAAAAGCAATGGTTATTAGAGTGACATACAACAAATTCCCACTGCACCTGTCCTCCACACCTGAGTTCCTCTCTACATACAGGATTGATTCCAGCAAGCCTCCAGTTCCAGGGCTCTTTCAGAACTACATTTTACAAAACCACATGGCTCATTTTACTCATTCAACTTAAAAGACAAAATTCATAAAATGGTGACATATTTTATTCCACAAGTGCCCCAGAATCATAGTCACAGTACCTGTGGCATCCTCCTGGGTTGGCTCAGTTGCAAGTTTTGTGGCTACAGCTCTCACTGATAAGACATCATGTCAAAGCAATGTATGGATTCATGCTCACTGGGCTGTAACCATTGCTAATGGAGCTTGGGCATTAGTTGCTGGCATTAAACACAAAGATGTGAGACAAAAAAAAAAACTGGCTAAGCAATGAGATGCCAGCCCAGATTGGCAGGTGGATCATTTTCCCTCAATTTCCCTCTGTTGATGGATCAAAGTAAAGTACTCTGAGCACAGTAGTCAACCAGAAGAAAATTTCAAAACCTGCATCTGTCCATCCATCTCCCAGCTGTAGCCTGGAGACAGAGTAAAAGACAGAGAGGGAATTCTCAGCTTTCAACAAAATATCAAGCAACAAGATGAAAAATGAGCAAACTATGATCTGCAGCCCAAATAGGATGTTACTATTGTAACATCCCAAGTCCACATCAGGCCATGAGCAGCAGTCCGGTGTACTCAAAATACACCTGGAGTTGGAATATGTAGACTTATGTTTGACCAATTACTTTGCTACTTGGATACTTCACTTAGTTGTCTCTAAGACTCAATTTCCTTCTCTGAAAAAAATGGGAGCAATACAGTGAAGTAATTAGTGAAGTATCTGCATAATTCACAATTAACCCTTTTAACTGTCCCCAATGTATAAAGGACCCATTTTGGAAATGATTCCCTAAAAGCCATGTTCTACACTGGTTATAAATGATTGGACCAGGAGTAAAATCTGGCCAATACTGGGCCAATTATATTTCTCTTCACGATAATATTTAGAATTGGGCCTGACAGGCAACAATCAGGCCATCGGGCTCCTTCAGAGTGGTGGGACCAGTAACAGTTAGCAACCAAAATCCACCACTTGTACTTACCAACAGAGAAAGACAATCTATGTGAAAAGATTAAAGAGCTGACACACAAAAACACACAAATCCCATAATCTTAAATCAATCCTCCCCAACTCCCTTTTCTTATTTAAGACACTTAAGTTGGTTTCTGTTACTTAGAAGCAAAGAATTTCCATGAACTCCTAATGTCTAACTCATCAAGTGGCTATGAAAATTAAATGAGATAATAATGTTTTGTAAATGAAAAGTACTATAAAAACTGATGATAATAAGTGTTATGACTGACCAAGACAATAGCACTGGACAAAACAAATGTAGTGTGTTTTTTAATTAAAAACTAAAATCAATCAATCAATAAATAAGTAAATGGATGGATAAATAAATAAATAAATTTTAGATAGATACTAAAATTATTTTGGAGAGAAGTATTTTCTTGACATGGAAAGATGTCTAAGATATATCATTAAGCAGATGTTCAGGTTACCAAAATAGAAATTGTTAATACCAGGGTCAGCAAACCTTTGTGTAAAGGGCCAGGTAGTAAATATTTTTAGCACTGGGGGCCAAACATCTCTGTCACAACTACTCTACTAAAGTATCAAGAAAGCAGCCATATATAATATGTAAATAAATAGATGTATTTGTGTTCCAATTAGACTTTATTTATGGACACTGCAATGCAAATTTCATATACATTTTACATGTCACAAAATAATATTCTTCCTTTTATTTTTTCAACCATTAAAATATTAAGTGTAAAATATATTCTTCACTGTAGCTGTACATACATGCACAAATTTTAAATTACTTAAAAATACTGCCAAACTTTATCTTAAGGTGGTGGGTTTCGTCGAAATTCATACTGAGGGGTCCCAGGTTCGATTCCGGTCAAGGGCATGTACCTGGGTTGCGGGCAAATTTCATATACATTTTACATGTCACAAAATAATATTCTTCCTTTTATTTTTTCAACCATTAAAATATTAAGTGTAAAATATATTCTTCACTGTAGCTGTACATACATGCACAAATTTTAAATTACTTCAAAATATTAGTAAAATTTATCTTAAGGTGGTGGGTTTCAAGGAAATTCATTTTCTTCTTTTTGATCAGCCATATTTTCTATTTTTCTAGCATAGGCACATATTACTTATGAAATTATTTTTCATTAACTTTTTTAAGTAGAGTGGAGCCATGAAATGTAGTTCAAAGATAAAGAAGGCAGGGAAGTGGCAGAGTTGGAATGTGCAAGCCCTCCTGAGGTCCCCAGGAGCATCAGTATTCTTCCTGGGAGCTAAGCTGGATGAGAGTCTCACTGTGGACCATAACTACACCACTAGCACAAAGCAGGGAATCCTGTCCAAAGTCATCTTCCCAGATCAGCAGAGCCACCTTACTAAGTACATGAGCCTCAGCTATCCCGGCCTCCAGTTCCACATTCTATCCTATATAACAAAAGGGTAATATGTAAATCAACCAAACAGCAGAACAACCAGAAAGCCTGCAGCCCCTCGCCCCAGCCAGCTACACCCCACCAGTGCACGAATTCATGCACTGGGCCTCTAGTGTTATAATAAGAACTCCAAAGTATGAAATCATGGTGTTTTCCAGAATAAAAGAAACAAAAATTAGTAAATTTAACTTCCTCATTTTGGACCCAGATGATGAATGAGTAGTTGGTTTTCCTTCATAGAAGGGAGCTCAAAAGACCATCCACCCAAACTTTCACCAGGATCCAAATGCCTCCACACAGCAACCCTTCCCAGTTCTCAGCTAGCCTCTGCCAACATGAACATCATGTGCAATGCAAGTCAGCATCTGTGGTTCACCGCCTATGTGGCAGGCACTATACTATACTAGGTGCTATTGAAAAGATGTGCTCCCTCCACCAATAGCTGCAGGTCACATTCTCAATGTTAGTACTGTTAGTGTTTGATTTAACATAACTAAAATAAAAATAGCAATAATAATAATGTTGCTATGCTCCTGGCACCCACTGTCTCATTTTAAGTCTTCACTTTACCTGTAATACGTAATAACCACAGTTTAGAAAACGATGTTCAGAAAGGTAAAGTGACTCACCCAAGATTACCCAGCCAGCAACTGGCAAACCCCTGGGAGTCAATCACAGGTCTGACTCCAAAGTGACTGAGCATCCATGTCCTAGGGCCTTACCATACAAGTGAACATTCAGGAACCTGTCAGAAATGCAGCACTTCAGCCCCACTCCCAGACCTGACGATTCTGAATCTGCATTTTGACACAATCCCCAGGTGAGTCCTGTGCCCAGTAAAGTCACTGTCCTGAGACTAATTCTTCCAATTCAAAGGAATGAGAGGAAAGAAACAAGATTAAGTTCCTGGCCAGAAACTGTACCCTATCATCATTCTTTTTCTTTTAATTACACAATGACATCGTTTTCATACCCACTATGTTAATATACAGGTGAGGAACCTGAGGTTTGAGGAAGTTAAATAACTTGCCCAAGATTGACAGCCACTAAGAGGCAGGGCCAGGATTTGACTCTAATGACCCCTTCTTATCTTTCCTGTCTGGGACTGAAGAGAGTTGGAGGACCACTAGCCAATTTGGAAAAGGACTCCGTTAACTTTGGGATTTGAATTTACTAGTAATGTTGAAAAGAGATTAATTTCTATAAGTCTTAAACTGATGATAAGCCACATTAGGGGACAGTAGGCATAGAATCCTTCATTGTATCCACCAGAAATGGGATTGTTTTTTTACTTCTGTTAAAGTAGAATGTGTGATTTACTTACAAGGTTTATCCAAAAGGTGCTGAAAAAGCAGCGGTTGGGATTGGCAAATTCCTCATTTCTAATAAAAGTGGAAACAGAAATTAATCTCAGGGCAACTACTAAGCTACCGCCTTAGAGAAACAGGAGGCTCTGAATAACACAGAAATGTTGGATCTTTTCAGAACAAAGAAAGACCAAACAGTTATTCAAATCAAGGCAGAAAAAAAAAAGACTTGCAGGATGGTTTAGGTCTAGTGTTGCCCCTGATTTGAATGATAAAGGATATCCAAAACTGCATGGAAGGAGTAGAAAAGGCTGCCACAGGCAAACAAGAGACAGAGCCCAAGAGAATACTATACAGTGTATAGTATACACCCTCACCTCTCCTCCCCACCACATATACATACACATATCCTGCCTTTCCTTTTGCCTGTTTGTGCAAGGCTGCATTCCTTTCACCTCAAAAGGTGTCTGGCCATAATAAATACTCAAAAAACAGTTGGTGATTTCAGCAAGTTGCTTAATTTCGCTGAGCCCTAGTTTCTTCATTTATAAAAAGGTTTTTTGAGTTTGGTTAGATTATTTCTAAGGTCCCTTCCAACTCTAATGTAATTTTATTTCATCATTTTAATTACTGTCCAATTTTATTTTTTTCTTTGTATTTTTATTTGTTCTCATTTCTTTACAATAAGCATGTATTTTTGTAGGAAGAAAAGGTTTATTTTCAAAGACATATAAATTAAGTTCAACTTTTAAAAAATCCTCCCAAATACTCCCTGCATTTGCATTGCTTTTAACAAAAGCTAGAAAAGATGTTTTCTGAGTTCTTGCCTGGGGAGAACAGAATTAAAGCCATGCTGTAGGGAGAGCTGGAGCCTTCAAAGCAAGTAATGCTTAATCTGTTCTATTTCTGAAGCACAAAATAAAACCAAACAAAAAAGAAAAATAAGCCACCGCTTTGCCAGTGCCAAGTTTCCTCATGCATAAATAGAGATCCATCCAGAAAAACAGCCTTCTCAGTCAGGTGGGACAAATCCTGTGTGCTTTTGTGGAAAATTCCCCCAGCAAACTGGCATCAAGGACACTGTCTACAGCTGCCTCCAAGTATGACCAGAAAACTGCACAAGATTGTGAGATGCCATGAGCTCTGCTGGGGCAAAAGCCTGAATGAGAAAGCTGCTCTACCCCTGATCCCATGGAGTAAACGTGGCAGACAGTTCTTGAGCTGATTGCAAGGCCATCCTGAGCAAAACTGGTGTGAGAGAGATCTGATTTTAGACCTCTCATCTCTTTTTCTTTGTGTCTTTTTCCTGGTCCATGGATGTCCGCCTCCCCCACCCCACCCCAATCTTACCCATTGTGAATCTTAGTAGTGCTTGGTTCTACTTCTTCATGGGCCTAATCCTCTCTCTTCCTCCTTAATATCTCACTCAGGAAGGAACCCTAGTTACAATCATTCCAAAATATTAATAACTAGAGGCCCAGTGCATGAAATTCATGCACAGATAGGGTCCCTAGGCCTGGCCGGCGATCAGGGCTGATCTGTGGGGTGACTGGCGGGGCGATGGGGGGTGTGGGACCTGGTAGCACCCACCCTCCCTCTAGGTGAGCCCACCAAGTCCCATGCATTTCAATACCATATCTGTACTGAGGACTTCTATATCTCTCCCGGAAATCCACACTCAAATAATCAAGTCTTTATTTATCATGTCTTCTTGGCTATCTAATGGAAATCTTTACTTTAATGTAATCAAAACAGAAAGTCTTCAGTATTCTTCAGAGTACATAGTATCACCACTCATCTGGTGACTTGTCACAATCGAGGAGTTTTCTTTAGCTCTTTAATTTCATTTACTAGAGGCCCATTGCATGAAGAGATTCGTGCAATAGGCCTTCCCTTCCCCTGGCTGCCGGCACCGGTTTTCCTCGGGCACCTGGGACCCAGACCTTCGCTCCGGCCGGAGCCTTTAGTCATCGCTGCTCTGGCCAGAGCCTTCAGCCATTGCTCTGCCACTTCGGCCTACGTATGCAAATTAACTTCCATATTTGTTGGGTTAATTTGCATACTCTCCTGATTGGCTGGTGAGCATAGCGGAGGGACAGTCAATTTACACGTTTGTCTATTATTAGGTAAGATGCCCCACAATCAATTCAATGTCAGGTGCAGGTAAGTTTATGTTCAAAAGAACCCCAACAACCATTTCTCTCCTCCACTGCTCCAACCCAACACAAGTCATTATCGTTTCTTGCCTAGACTATTGCTATACCCCCACCTGATTTCCCTGATTCCAGTCTCCCTAAAATCCATTTCCCACAGAATAGCCAGTGGCATGTTTTTTGAAACATAGATCATTCAAGTCACTCTCCTACTTAAAATCACCCAATGCTTCCAATCCCACTTAGAATAAAATCTAAATAAACTCCTTGCCCTAGCTTACAAAGCCTCACACAATGCCTGCCTTCTTCTCTGACCTCACTTCACCCACCACTGTCCCAGCCACACACTGGCCTTTTTTCTATAGTTCATACCCACCAAGCTGGTCTCTGCGCTAGAGCCTTCATGTGTGCTATTTACTCTTCTGCAATGTACCTCCCCAAGATCTTCTCGTGGATGGCTTCCTCTCGTCATTTAGGTCTCAACAGATAAGCTGTTACCTACACAGAGAAGTCATTCTTGACCACCAATCTAATGTAGTCTCCAGGTTAGATATCATCACATCATTGTATTTTAATTATCTGCATAGCACTTAACATTGATATTTTCATTTGATTATTTGTTGGTTTAAGTCTAAGACTTGTGTTATAATGCAAAATCCAAGAGCTTCCTCATCGTTCACCATAGTCAACCATTGTCTATCCAGTGCCTAGAACAGGGCTAGCACACAGTGGGCTCTCAATAAATATCTATTGAGTGGACATATGGATGAATAACCAAGGCAATAAAACAAAAATGTTTATAATGAAAGAAGAGAAAACCATGAGGGGCCCAGTCTGTGGGTCCTCAGATCCTCCTTCTCATCTCCAAGGACAAGTCTAGATTTCTTCTTCTTTATATATATTTCTTTTAATTTTATATTAATATAACACTAAAGACATTTTGAAAACATGAACAACCCACAATACCATCATCATAAGCAAAGCAATTCTTTCCACTTATACATATTTCCTTTGAGTTTTTATTTGTAAGCAGATATACTTTTAACAAAATTGCAACCAAAAAATATATACTAGTTTACTGGGTTGCTTTTTGTACTTATTATTATATCATAAACATTTTCTATGTTACTGCAGATCTGAATATTTCCATAATATTAATGATACCTAGCACTTATTGGGAGTTTGCTATTTGCCAAGCATTGTTCAAAGCACTGGTGTAATCTTGTTTTATTTGCACAATAACTTTTTTAAGGCAGATACTATTATTATTTCCATATTTTAGATTCTCCTATTAGACAAGTCACTTGCACGTGCACACTATATGTATCAACAAGTTTCAGTATGAGATTGTTGATAATATTAACTGGCTACAACTCATATATACATCAATAATTGAATGCTTCAATAAACTATGATGCATCTGGTCTATGTCTATTGTACTACCATTAAAAATAATTACACAGAAATATATAAGATGATATGAAAGAAATATTAAGAGAAAAAATAATCAGAATATTTTTATGATCCCATTAATACTTATTTTAAAAAGTCATGTGCAGCTAAGTAAAAGACTATATATTATTTCATTTCATTTACATGAAATATACAAACTACACAAAAACACAGTGACAGAAAGTATATTACTGGTTGCCAGAAGCTGGAGGGAGAAATGGAGAGTGACTACTAGCAGGTATGGGGTTTCTCTTGGAAGTAATAAAGGAGTTCTGGAAGTAGATAGTGGTGATAGTTGCACAACTGTGATAGTTGCATAACTAAAAACCACTTAATTGTACACTTTAGAAAGGTGAATTTTATGGTATGTGAATTGTATTTCAATGACGAATACATTTTTAAAGTAACTGAAGAAAAAGTTATATATATACACATATACACACATATATATATACATATATATATATATGTATATATATATATGTGTGTGTGTGTGTATATATACATACATACACTAGAGGCCTGGTACACCAATTCGTGCACTGGTGGGGTCCCTCAGCCAGGCCTGCGCCCTCTCACAATCTGGGACCTCTTGAGGGATGTTGGAGAGCCGGTTTCGGCCCAATCCCTGCAGGCCAGGCCGAGGAACCCCACCGATGCACGAATTGGTGCACCGGGCCTCTAGTATGCATATAAGATCTTTGGTTAATCTCTTCCCACCCTCCTCCCTCCTCCCTTCCCTCTGAATTCCATCAGTCTGTTCCATGTTTCCATACCTGTGGTTTCCGCTCCTGCATTGAGTATCTGCCCCCTGGTGGCCAGTGCCCATCATAGCTACCTGCAGGTCGCTTAGGCTTTTATATATATAGATGATAAAAGGATGCCCAGAAAACAAGAAGTGGAGATAGATATACAAAATAAGATAAAAGGAGAGGGGGTTTTCTATATAGTTCTACATCATTTGAATCATATGCTTTGAATAATTTACAATTAGAATGTTTTAATTTATCACTTCTTTAATTTAAAATAATAAATTGTGTAACCAAAATAATGGCAACAAAATTTTTAAAATTCAAATCAAGTAAGTAAAAGAGATATTTATGCTTGATTTTTGTTAGCTCACCAAAGTATTAAAATCAACAGATACTATACAAATGAAAAAATTTCAGGGTAATGTGTCTCTTAGTTCATTTGGTTTTCAAAGGCTGAATCCTTTCTCCTCTGTGGTACAAAGAAATACTTTTTTGGATTCATAATGGGTTTTAACATAATACTGTATTAAATATATACTGCCAGCTCCCAAATAATCGCACAGTAAGGTTAAGCATAATTAAAGTTCACAGAAAGCAAAGAATAAATCTAGCCTGGCTGGTGTGGCTCAGTGGTTGAGCATCAACCTATGAACCAGGAGGTCACAGTCCGATTCCTGTTCAGGGCACATTCCTGGGTTGTGGTCTCATCCCCAATAGGGGGTGTGCAGGAGGCAACCAATCAGTGATTCTCTCTCATCATTGTTTCTATCTCCCTTTCCTTCCTCTCTGAAATCAATAAAAGTATATATTTTTTATTTAAAAAGAATAAATCTAACACTGCTATATTTTCTCATTTTTATTTCACCAGAAAGTGCAAAATAAAATGCTCAAAATGCAACAGTGAGAAAGAGGAGGCAATAATTATAGATGATTTATGATAATTACTTAGAAAAACCAATTTAATGTAGAAACAAACTATTAGAAAAAGTAGGAGAACTTAGCAGTGTTGCTGATACAGGATTGGCCTACAAAAATCAATAGTATTTCTCAACATCAGCAATAACCAATTAGAAAAATACAGTAAACAGTAAAATACACAACAACAAAAATAAAATATTTAGGAATTAAGTTAAGCAATAAAACTGAAGACCTCTCTAAAAGATAATTCTTAAAAATCTAATAAAGGACAGCAAAGATAATCAAAATAAGTGGAAATTATAACAATTTTTATGTAAATTTTTCTATCTCTAAATTCCCAATTTCACCTTGAACACCTTTGAAAATGTCATCATATTTACTCTAAACTTTACATGGGAGAATAAAGGTTGATGCATAGCTAAGTCAACTTTAAAACAGAAAACTAAAAAGCTAGCCATCAGATATTCAGACACACTATAAAGCCATAATAATAGAGAAATAGACCAATACAACAGAATCAACACTTTAGAAACACAATCATGTGTACATAAATACGAATAAATAAGAAAATTTTGATTGTTTAAGAAAGGGTATTAAGAAAAAAAAAAAACTTGATCACTACATGGAGGAAAGTAGAACTAAATCCCTTTATAAAACTATATAAAAAGGAGCACTGGCCACACTGGCCCACTTGGTTGGAGCGCCTTGGGTTCCGCAGATCCCTGCGGGGCAAGGGTGCGAGCAACACACCCATGTTTCTCTCTCTCCCTCCCTCTCTCTGAGATCAATACACACACACACACACACACACACACACACACACACACACACACCAGAGGCCCGATGCACGAAATTCGTGCAAGAGGCTTGCCTTGGCCCTCGCAGTCCCGGTTTCATCCGGAAGGTCGTTCGGCTGTCTGGTCTAATTAGCATATTATGCTTTTATTATTATAGCTATGAAGACTCAATAGGTTTAAGGTATAAAGGCAAAAGAAATAGAAAATTAACTGAAGAAAATATCTTGGACTTCATTTTTAAAAAACTACATTTAAATAAAAGCATATGGGGGAGGGATGCTTGGGTTACATCACCTTTAAGGATTTCTGCTGCTGGGGGCACTGAGGATAATGGCGGCACCTAAATCAAAATCTTTTGACGATTTTTCCAAGCAAACTACACAGATGAACCAGAAGCACAAATAAAGCCGGAGAAAACCCACTCCTTCGGCGTAGCTACAAGACCAAGGACTCCCCACTGCAGGCGCCTGATGAGGGAGGAATCCAGGCGAGTGGGGCCGGGGCAAGAGGTGCTGCGCTTGGCGGCTGGCCGTCCGCTGGGGGCCGCGAGGGACCACAGAGGCCAAGGGCTCCTGTGCTCCGCGCAGGTTGAATGAGCGAAGGAACTTACCTGCGAGGCTCGCCGTGGGTCCCGCCAGCCAGCCGGGCGGTCTCCGCCGTCCAT
>NW_005371920.1:1076583-1151869 GCF_000412655.1 Myotis brandtii | reverse complement strand
GGAACCACCTTCCAGGGGCGGGGGCGAGGGGAGGGCCTCCCACAGCCCGCATCCTGCTAACAGTCCCCAGGTGGTCCTCTCCATGACCTCCTCCCACACACGTGTAGTGGCCTAAGATTGAATTAGATCATCTCCAGAAAGACAAAGTCCACACTCATTGTGGCAAAACGCACTAACAGAAATGACTGCAGGGAGGAGACTTAAAGGTGTGATAGACACCGATAGATGACATAAATATCCATCAAAATAACTGTACAGATGAGGAAACTTGAATTCAAGGCTCGTAGTCCTCCCCAACTGTTAATGTGATTTACAAAAGAAAGACTCCAAAAAGAGTCTATTTCTACACAAACTTGGAAAGAAAAACTGAAACATAAATTTGAAACATTTAAACTGGTAAAAATTCTCCCACATTACCCCCAAAACACCAACATAGAAAAAACTGTAGCACAATACTCCAAACAAAATAGTTTTTTTTTCAAGCAAGCATGTGGGAATATGAAAAAAGCTTTTAATCAGATGGTGAAAATCTAAGGAACAGACATAAACATAAAACAGAAATAAAATAAGAGTCGATTTAAAGGCATAGAAAGAAAAGTCATCTCAGAAATTAAGTTATAAGTTGCCCTAGGAAGATGACATTTGAATGGACATTTAATAAAAAGAAATAAAAAAAGTAGATAAACCAAAATAATAAAAATAAGATAAAAATGTAAAAGAGGGTCAAAAAGAAGGTAATTTAAATGGAAGATAAGCAAAGGAGATCCAAGTACACATAATTGTACTTCCTAATTAATAAAAGCAAAAGAATAGAACTATTCCCTGGAAATATAATCCATTAAAAGATTCAGGGAATCATAGAAAACCTAAATCCACAAACTAAATGGGCCCAGTAGGTACTTGGGAAAATATACCCAGAATGATCAACCCACAGATATATCCTAGTAAAACTGTTAGACTTAAAGGTTAAAAAACAAAAAACAACAACAACCACAAAAAAACTTAGGTCACCAGGCAGGCAAAAAGACTAAAACTTTTAAATAGCAAGAAAATTCAACTGTTATCAACAGCAACATACAAATCAAGACAAGAAGCAAGCAGCGTTTACAAGAAACACATAAAGCAAAAATGTGAACCAAGGATTTTATATCCACTTAATACAATAGGTGGATATAAAATCCTTCAATATCAAGGCCTTACATTTAAAAAATAACATACGAAGCCATTTACATATATAAGAACCTGGAGAATACTCTATTCATGAGTCCTTGAAGAATGTACTAAAGGATGAACTTCTTCCAACCAAGTTATGACTGAGGGAATTTAGGCAATTTAATATAGTTAATGTTAGATTTAAGACTAAAAAATGAAAACAAGAGTAGAAGACTAATATAAAATGCCATATGTTCTGACAAAGCAAATATAATAGGAATAAAAAGTGGAAGAGAAGGGAGAGGAAATGTAGAAAAGAGAATAAATTCATTGATGTTACATAGAAGTAGTTCTCACATTTTTTGACCTTTGAAATCCTTTGCACTTCTAAAATTTTTAGAACCTCAAAACATTTTTGTTTATTGAGTTGTGTCAACATTTTCCATATTAGAAATTAAAACTGAGAAGTTAGCCCTAACCGGTTTGGCTCAGTGGATAGAGAGTCGGCCTGCGGACTGAAAGGTCCCAGGTTCGATTCTGGTCAAGGGCATGTACCTTGGTTGTGGGCACATCCCAGTAGGGGGTGTGCAGGAGGCAGCTGATCAATGTTTCTCTCTCATCGATGTTTCTAACTCTCTATTCCTCTCCCTTCCTCTCTGTAAAAAATCAATAAAATATATTTTTTTAAAAAACTGAGGTTATTTATTTACTTAAGTAAAATAATAATAAACCTATTACATAGTAACATAAAAAAACATTTTTATAAAACATTATATTTTTCCAAAAATATATAGTGAAAAGAGTAGCATCATTTTTATATTTTTGCAAATCCCTTTAAGTTCTGGTTTAATAGAAGACAGCTGGGTTTTCATAGGTGTTTCACACATTTCAGTAGACATCACAGTGATAACATCATTAACACATGTGGCCTCTGGAAAACATTCACGTGCATTTATGAGAAAGTGAAAGTGGGAAAGTAAAATAATGTCTTAGTATTATTATGAAAATAGTTTTGACCTCACAGACTCCCTGAAAGGGCTTCAGGGGCCTCCGGTGGACGTCATTTTGAGAACGTCTACTGAACAGACAAAAAGGAAAAGAAAAAAGGATACATTAGAAACTGACAAATCAGTTAAGGAAGGTTAACTAAGAAAACAGTGCAGAGGGGCATTTTAAAAGGTAAGTATAAAGGTAAATACCTAATACCAAAGGAATTTTAAAAATTGAAGAGCAAAGCAAACACATCATGTAGAGAAAACATAGAAAATATACTAAAATTGTAGATTTATTATAACGGACTTACTAGCCAGCATTCAATCTGTGATCCACCTGATTGAAGCACCTGCGGTCTCAAGGTTCCTTCCAAACTTGTTTATATTTCCCAGATACTTACCCAAACACCTTGTATTTTTACAGGTAGAAAAACTACAATTAGTCTAACCAGTTCTAGCTCTGTCATCATAGTAGTCAAGATCACAGCAAGAAATAGAATAATCAAACAGGGTAATTTGAAAGGAACTGAGTAAAGAACTGTTCACAAGATATATTTCACACACACTCAGAAACACATCAAGTGAGTCAAAATGGAGGTTACTCCACCTCAGGCAAAGGGTAAATAAGATCACATGACAACATGCCCTGGTGTACATAACAGTTTGTGGTCAGGAAATATAAATAAAGAGATATCTAGGTGGTTTTACATGACACGGCATCACTATAAAATTTTATTTCAGGTTTGATAAATATGTGGCCATGCAATAATTCTGGTTCAGCCACTTACTAACTGCGTGCTCTTGGACAAGTCACTTACCTACTGTGAGCCTTTGAGTCCTTATCTGTAAGACACCTTATGTCATCTTCACAGGATTGCTTCAGGAATTAAGTGAAATCATGAATATGAAAGTGCTTAGTAAATGAGCTAAAACATCCTCTACAGATATGATAGATTAATTATATGTGAAAGAGGTGAAGTGGGTGAGCAGCACAACCAACCATGTCAATAAGACAAAAACTGTTTTACCATGGCTCCCTCTGAAGTAAGTAGAATCTGAGCTCATCAGAAAAATGCTGGGTTTGTTTAAAACTTTGCTGATGTTACAGGCTTGTCACCCGGGACCTCTCATCATTGTCTCTGACATCTGGGAAATGCAAATCCAGTATCGTTTTAAAATAAAACAAGAGGATAAATTAAAGTCCAGGCAGGTTCCATTGCAATTACATTCTAACACTGCAACTGGTTCTTGGTGAAATGGTTTCATTAAATTCAACTGTTCAATTCCCTCTTGCAATGTACAGTATTTAACCATTACTTTATAGTGAGGACACAGATTTCTTATAAAAATAAAATCCCCCCAAAATCTCAAGCACTTTGCCCTTTTTTGTTTGTTTCTTTTTTAATATATTTTTATTGATTTCAGAGAGGAAGGGAGAGGGGAGAGATAGAAACATCAGTGATGAGAGAGATTCATTGATCAGCTGCCTCCTGCATGCTCCCCACTGGGGATCCAGCCTGCAACCCGGGCATGTGCCCTTGACTGGAATCAAACCCAGGACCCTTCAGTCCGCAAGCCGATGCTTTATCCACTGAGCCAAACCAGCTAGGGCCCTTTTGGTTTTATTTTAAACAAAGGTTTACCAGGTTCTTTAAAGTGTAAACAGCATAGTGATGAGTGGGCTGCCCAGACCTGGTTTTTGAGAAAAGCGATTTTGTTTGAATGTATGAACTGGGAAGGCAGATTAGAGGTGAAGTGAATTGTGAAAAGGATTGTCTTCATTTTATCTCTCTCCTACTCTTGAGCAAATATTTGATAGCCCTACAACTATTAAAGAAATTACATTTATAGTTTAAAATCTCCCTCAAGTAGAAATCCAGGCCTAGATGGTTTCATTGGAAAATTGTACCAAATATTTAAAGAATTAGCATCAATTCAACACAATCTCTTCCAGAGATTGCTGAGTGTTTACTATGTACCAGGCACCGTTCCAACTGTTTTTCCATGTCTCGAACTCTTTCAATAACCTTATAAAATAGGCCCTATTATACTCCCTCCCATAGGAGGAAAAAGAAGCCCTTAGACCTCATGTACAGCTAGGGCATAGCACAACCAGTACCCCAGTGCAGGCTCCTGGGCTATATTGGAATCAAATCAGACACTCAAAAATTTCTTATATTTTAATCTTAACCCAATGCCAAATTTATTGTCAAATTTCATTTTGGTGAAGGGGAATTCAGAACTGACCAGGACATGCTATTTCAACTAAGAAGTTGGGATACGACCATAGTTGGCATTCTCAATAGAAATATGTATGTTTTATAAATAACAATAAAGGTTATTCCTACTGGCAACTGCCATACAATTTCCATCTAGATGGCAAGTATCACATGATCTCACTCATATGTGGAATCTAATAATAAAAAAAACCTGATGAACAAAATATATCCAAAGATATAGAAGCATGGAACAGACTGCTGAATCTCAGAGGGAAGGCGAGAATGGTGGGAAGAGATTAACCAAAAAATTTGTATGCATGTATGCATAACCCACGGACACAGACAATATGGTGGTGAAGGCCTAGAGCAGGGGATGGGGACGGGCCAGAAGGGGTCAATGGGGGAAAAAAGGGGGACATATGTAATACTTTCAACAATAAAGATTTTTAAAAAAATAAAAATCTATCAGAAAAGAGGCTTGTTATTGGAAAAGGTAAGAGCTTCACTGTAGTAGAACCAGCTACACCACTATAATTGCCAAAAAATCAAGAAGCAAAATACTGCTTCACTAATTTTTTCCTTGCGGTTGTTATTTTACCCCACCAAGACCAATTATACCCCCTCCCATTGGTTTTAGCAAGCACCCTGGATTAAACACTGTAGAGAAAGTGGCAGACTATAAGTATATCTGAACTGCCTCCATTTAGGGAAAATGGTATGTTAAAAATACTGTATTGACAAATAACATTGTCCTGACTAGTGTTTTCTCTAAACAAAAGAGAAAACATGACTGCTCCTCCCCCAAAAAGTACAGAGAAAGATAATTTAAAATGTCATATTCAATATATGCTCTTTATACTTATATGCTTTCTTCTCTACAACTAAAAACTTACGTTAACTCAGTCTTCAAAATAAGCCATGAGGCCCCCTGATGGCAAAGCTTGTCCAAGTTTACTGGCTATTTGCCCCGTTTTGTATTATGAGATACTGGCAGGCCACGGCCATGCTGCTGGGATGTAAGGCTGACTCCAAGACTGGGAATCCTGGGAGTTCCAGGGATTGGAGGTGGTCTACATCAGGGCTTCTCTAACTTTCCCAGAGAGGGACCTGACTCCCACAGAGGCCCCAGCGTCTGGGGACATCCTAATTGCCAAGTGCTTGTCTTGAGCGTATCATATTGCTCTCCTCAGATATTCCCATTCTATTGAACCTAATATAATGCCTGCTAGGCACCAGGTAGCGGGGGACATATGTAATACTTTCAACAATAAAGATTTTTAAAAAAATAAAAATCTATCAGAAAAGAGGCTTGTTATTGGAAAAGGTAAGAGCTTCACTGTAGTAGAACCAGCTACACCACTATAATTGCCAAAAAATCAAGAAGCAAAATACTGCTTCACTAATTTTTTCCTTGCGGTTGTTATTTTACCCCACCAAGACCAATTATACCCCCTCCCATTGGTTTTAGCAAGCACCCTGGATTAAACACTGTAGAGAAAGTGGCAGACTATAAGTATATCTGAACTGCCTCCATTTAGGGAAAATGGTATGTTAAAAATACTGTATTGACAAAT
This sequence comes from Myotis brandtii, assembly GCF_000412655.1. NCBI lineage: Eukaryota > Metazoa > Chordata > Mammalia > Chiroptera > Vespertilionidae > Myotis > Myotis brandtii. The sequence continues at coordinate 1,145,932 of NW_005371920.1, read as the reverse complement.
AACATTGTCCTGACTAGTGTTTTCTCTAAACAAAAGAGAAAACATGACTGCTCCTCCCGCAAAAAGTAGAGAGAAAGATAATTTAAAATGTCATATTCAATATATGCTCTTTATACTTATATGCTTTCTTCTCTACAACTAAAAACGTACATTAACTCAGTCTTCAAAATACCCCTGATGGCAAAGCTTGCCCAAGTTTACTGGCTATTTGCCCCATTTTATATTATGAGATACTGGCAGGCCACGGCCATGCTGCTGGGATGTAAGGCTGACTCCAAGACTGGGAATCCTGGGAGTTCCAGGGATTGGAGGTGGTCTACATCAGGGCTTCTCTAACTTTCCCAGAGAGGGACCTGACTCCCACAGAGGCCCCAGCGTCTGGGGACATCCTAATTGCCAAGTGCTTGTCTTGAGCGTATCATATTGCTCTCCTCAGATATTCCCATTCTATTGAACCTAATATAATGCCTGCTAGGCACCAGGTAGCATCCTAAGCAGTGATCCAAGCAAAATGTCTCTTAAGTCTCACTTTTTTTTTCAAAACTATGAATCTATTCCCATTTTATATTCTACAAAGTTACATGTTGGTTTTGATGTAAAAATAATGTTTTCCCCACAAATCTCTGAGAGAGAAAAAATGAATACCTTAAAAGGAGCATTTGCCCATCTATCTTGTGGCTTCACACATAACCTCACTGAGATGACTGTACATCCTCCAGGTACCAATACCCTGTTTTGAGATTACAGGTGATAACAATGCCCCCCCCCCCCCAGGAAGAGGTTTCACAGGCAGATGGCTGAGGGGGTGGAGGGGTGTAAATAAATGCCCGGCTAATGCTTTGCTCTTCCCCCATTTTTCTCTGCAAAATCCTTGCCTTAATAAGGCCCCAAAACATTGTTAGCATTTATTTTTTCCAGGAAGAAATGGTCCTCATAGCACTTGACAGAACAATTAACACCTAAGGAAACAAGTGACAACACTAACTTTTGACTTCACACTTACAAAGAGACAACTTTCTATACTGGAATAGTTCCGATTGTGTTCTGATGTATAGTTTAATCCAATTTAAAACTGTAATGTAAAGAGCATAGTCACCTAGTGTCTCAGATGTGACTCTAAGTTTTCCAAGGGCTTTGGATCCAATCGCCAAGATACCAGCAGAAAAGCTGCATTGAACTTCTCTGCTCTGGCTGTGGATAGGTTCAGAAAAAAATGGGGCGGAACATGAACTGAGGGGCTCCCAACCTCCATGCAATAGCCTCCAATTCTCGGATATGTCATTTCAGACAATAAAGATGTCTTTATAGTCACCCTTACCATTTAATCAGTGACAGATATGACCTTGGTAGGTTTTTTTCCCCCTTTCTTTCTCCCCATCCTTGCCCCACACCCTGTTTCATTTACAATAACTATACTCTGGGGTAATTCGTTCATCCATCCAATTCTTTCTGGTTGCTTTTTGTAAACCTCCTGTCCTGGGACCAGGGGAATTTTTTGTTTTTGTTTTTGGACTGATTGACAAGAGTGACTTGGGTTTTGATGAGACTGCTAACACACACAAATAACAGAGGAGCTTCGTTCCAGAAAATAATTTCCCCTCAACATCTCAAGAAACAGGCGATGCAGTCATTTCAAAGTTTGAACAATGGATGGACTTTTGAATTGAGGGAGACGCCGAAACCCAAAATGGGAAAACAAAAACATGCAACTGGGCGGTTTAGCATTTTCTCATTTGTCATCGGATCTCAAAGTTCATCCTGGCACCGACACAGAGGATTAATGATTTCATCAGCAGCCTAAACAGATGGCAGGCACGAAATGGCTCTAACCTTCCCCGATAATGCTGGAGAATAGCTCCATGGAGTTTAATTTAACAGGATGGTGGCAGCTATTTCCTCTCTGTCGCCTGCTGCACAGCATGCCTGTCCAGAGCTCAGAGACCTACATCTTAAGGTCCAGCAGTACAGTGACTCAGGTTAACCCTTGCAGACAAGCAAGGGTCTTGAGTTACTATGGGATCCTTTCCCTGCATGGAATTCTGGTCTAATAAACATGACTCAAACTATTGATCATAAAGCTCATCAGGGCTGCCCATGGTGGGGGACTTCTAACATCTCTTTTCTTTTATTAGCATTGAAGAGACACTGAAGTACTTTTGTTGCTATTGTTGTTCATCCTCACCAGAAAATATTTTCCATTGCTTTTCAGAGAGTGGAAGGGAGGGATGGAGGAAAGGAGGGAAGGAGGGTGAGAGGGAGAGAAACATCCATGTGAGAGAGAAAAACATCTTGATGTAAGACAGACACATCTACTGGTTGCCTCCTGCACGTGCCCTAATCAGGGGGCGGGGAGTGAACCCACAACTCAGGTATGTTGACCAGGAATGGAACCTGAGACGCTTAGGTGTGCAGGCTGACGCTCTAACCACTTAGGCACACCAGCCAGGTTTGGAGCATATTTTTTCTTGGACAGTGAATGACATTTTTCTGAAAGGCTAGAGGCAAAACGTCAGAGAGGTCTTATATTGCACACTCCCACCTCCAGCTAGCTTCTTAAGGGTTACCACTCATGGGAGAACAAACATGACGTCTGAAGTTGGTCGGCATCACTGCTCATGCCTTCAAGATCATCTAGGGAACTTTATGCAACCCTGAGGCAAGGCTGCAACCTAGAATCTCTGGGGGTAGGACCTGAGCATCAGTATTTTTTAAAGCTCCCCCTGGGATCCCCAGCAGGTGCCAATGGGCAGTCAGGTATGCAAGAAATGCTGCATTTTACATTTAAATTCTTCATTTTAACTTTCTATAAATTGTCTCAATAAGTTAACTTAATTTCTATTTGGAATCTCACTGCACCGGGTTTGTCATTCTCAGACTGCTACCTCTCTATCTACTTCAATCTCACCAAGGCCCATGTTAAGATTCTGGGGTTTGCAGGGTTACCCCAAAATAGTGAGCAGGCCCCGCCCGGACATCAGGGAAACACATGCTGACACAGCAGCCCTGAGTCCCGGGATGTCCTGAGACCAGGCTGTGACAGCCAGGACAGTCTGAAAGGAAAAGACGTTTATGCCTGGATATCCGGTGTCTTGCAATCATTGTGCACTGCGGAGCTGCTCTGTGGCTAGATGAGGTAGTCTCATGCAGGCCAGCTCCACCCTTCTGTATATAAGATGGGGCCTAAGGAGAATGCGCTATCTGCCGAAAGGTATGATGGGCCCCTCACTAATTCAGACGTTATCACCTACAACTATGCAATCTGCTGGTGAGGCTCTGGGGCCACCAAGCTACACATTTTCGTGCTGATCTTTCCACTGTGCATCCTGTGCTGACTTTTTCCTGCATCTGTTAAATAAGCAATAATTGTCTCATTTACCCAAGAGGTAACAGAGACTGGACTTACCATCAACTGGTGCCTACCATTGCCATCTGTCAGTATAATGCTGGTGCAAACCTTCTGGAAACCCACTGGATCAAGACTAAAAAGACAAATCCTGCCTTTCTCTTGCACACAGTAGGTGCTCAATAGTGCTGATTAAACTAAGGACTTTACTCCTAAGGCACCCAGGCTCTAACAAAAGGAAGGTATCCATATGGCGTGGACAAGGCATCCCGCAACAAGGCACAGAAACCCAAATACAGTCAAGGAAAAGGGGGACCTATGATAGGATGAAAGCAAATCCCACAGCAGCCGTGGGCAAACTACGGCCCGCGGGCCGGATCCGGCCCGTTTGAAATGAATAAAACTAAAAAAAAAAAGACCGTACCCTTTTATGTAATGATGTTTACTTTGAATTTATATTAGTTCACACAAACACTCCATCCATGCTTTTGTTCCGGCCCTCCGGTCCAGTTTAAGAACCCACTGTGGCCCTCGAGTCAAAAAGTTTGCCCACGCCTGTCTCACAGAAACAAAGTACAGAAAGCACAACTGAGCCTCAAAGGTCAACAGCGGCTGCGCTGTCCCTTCCTCCATCTTTGGGGAACCTGACTTTGTGCTGCTGTGTCTGTGCTGTGCTTCTTTCCTCTGCAGACCCTAGTCCTTTGCTCCTTTAGTACATGGCCCACTGGAGTCACCCAATACAAGTGACCTCCGCTTATTTCTGGGAGAAACTTTAAAGGATCACCTTAGGGGAAGGGGACCCTAACATACAGTTGGTATGACACCCTCATCTGGGGACACTGACCAGAAACAGGGTCATTAGGACAAATGATAAGCACAAGCTCTGCTGAGTGATGTAATACCCCACGAAATGAGAATTCACACATAAATATGACTTGTAACACCTTTATTTCAGAATGACTGCAGGATTGAATTTCATAGGTAGACAACTGATTTATAGCTCCAATCACAACCATACTGAACCAAAAACACTTTATTATCCTTCACAAAAACTTGGCCTGAGAAATGTTCATTTGGATTTTAATCTATTTAAGTTTCACATCATAGAACTGTACATATAAAAATACCAGCACGACTGGGGGAGAGAGTAGATTAAAAATCAAGAGAAACCACTAGTAGCAACTTCTCACTCATGTTGCGGTCACAGGTCTGACATCGGCAGCTGAGGATCAGGAAGTGAGTTAGAAGAAGGTAGTGGAATCACTAAAATAATGTCGCTAAATCAGTGCAGCAACGTTCATTCATGGAACTGCCAGAAACGCCTCTCAAAGCCTCCTTCGGAGCCTGTCTACCATTACCTGGCATGCAGTATGCAGTTCCATGGTCCCCCACTCCCACACAGCACATGAGAGGAAAGTTCCTAGAGGCAGGCGGAGTATTGGCAGAGAGAAATGACAAATAACAGTGAGAGAAAAGAAAAACTATAAAATCCGCAAAACTCGGAGCAGGACCATTAGGGGCTTTAACAAAGCTAAACAGGACCTGAAAGAATCCAGAACACAAATAATGACCCTGAAAAGATTTCATCATCTTCAGTAGATTCTGGTTTGCCAAAGCAAGGAAGTGTATACTAACTTAAGAAATGGTTGCAATAAAGCCCCAAAGACAAGCAACTTTAAGGACAACCTTAAGTTGTCTAGACCATGCACCCCACCATGTCTGATAAATGAGATCTTACTACATATATGCTACTTATATAAAACAAATATAGCACCGTGGGTTTTTTTATCCATATATAACTGAAACCATAAAAGCCTCTTCATGGTAAAAGCACCTCAATCATGTAGAGATAGCTTAAGTCAGCTTCTCTCTGCATAAGAACTTTATATTGTGTCCTGAGTGATCAAATGTAATGACTACCAGGCCCAACAGTTGCAAAACCTTCTTAAATGATAAAAGATGCAGAGGCCACAAACACCTCTGCTAAAGCAGTGTTTCTCCACTGTCCTGGGGAACTTGTTTTAAAACACAGCCCCGCTCCGCCCCCGGCCCTATTGAAATAGCAGGAATCAGAACCACAGGGGGAGGCCCTGGACATGCATATGTTCGCACCCCCCACCCCCGCAAGGGTCCAAAGATTTCTGGGACAAGTGGAAGCCTAGGACTCACTGGAGTAAATCATCACCTTGAAGGGGAAGACTGACCAGGTCTGTGAATTAACCTTTTCCCACCCATGTTCCTCATGTGCCCAATAAGGCTGCATTCCGTGTTTTGACATTTCTTACACGAGACTATGGATTAAAAAAATTAAATTAAATGTGGGCTTCTAAATGTTTCCTCACAGGAAAAGGATCCTGACATGTAATAAAAATGAACTCTAACAAGCCCTCATTAATTTTGTTAAAAGCATAAAATTTCTTAAGCCATAGATGTGAGGCCTGAAGCAATGGATGCCCATAGGAGACAAGGGGAGTGAAGGAAAGTGGCTGATACAAGGCCAGCGAGTTCTGGGGAAATGGGAGGGAAAAGCATCTACTAAAAGCAGGCTTGGAGGAGTGGCAGAAGGCAGCTCACATCCAGAATAGGGAGATGCAAATCTATTCAACGTTGGCTGGGATGTTTAGGCTGGTCCTTTACACTCTTGAAGCGGAGGCTGAAACGACTAGCAATCATGTTTTGTTTGGCCAGCACAGCGTTTTAAACAATTCTGAGTTTGTCACCAACATGTAAAAATCAGATTTCTTTTTTTTTTTTTTTCCTTAAGTCTCTCTTTATCTGGAAGATTGGAAACTGGAAGAACGAGCCAAACCAGCCACATGGCAACACTGTGCTGGAGCCGGGCAGCTGCTGATTACCTTGCTCCAGGCACATGCTCACAGGGTCTCCCCAGTGGCCGCCAGCCTGCTTCACTCATCAGATCACCTGCCGGACCTGTTGCAGGCATTTGCACTGGCCACCCCAGCTTCAAGGAAGTCAGGCAAAAATTCAGCCTCTCTGTGCTTCACTATTTCCATTTCTTACTACAAAGAATCTTTCCTACTTCAGAGGTGTTAAGAAAGAAATCAGATGTCTGCAAATCATCGTAGTGTTCTCATCCTTAGCTGCTCATTGGAATCACCTAGAGAGCTTCTAAAAACACTGATGCTTGGGTTCTGCCCAGAGATTCTGATTTATTGGTCTGGGGTGTAACCAGGGCGTCAGGACTGCACAAGGCTCCCCCGGTGATCCTAATGGACAGCCAAGGTTGAGAACTCCTGCCTTCAAAGGATGCAAGATGTTGAGTCTAAAGGATTAACTTTATTTCAATGTCAATCTTCAAATACAAATTTCTTGCCTCTTGCCTCCGTGATAATTCATATCACCTCTTATTTTTGGAAGTGGGCAATTATTCCTAAGGCCTACAAAATGCCATTTACAAAATGGAAAAGGAGGTCAAAGTGTGTTCTGGTTTCTACCACTCATTTTCCTTCCAACACAATTAGAGAATAAAACACTAAGGAAACGAGAAGAAATTATCCCGAGACAAAACTTAGGCAGCACAAATAGTTCAAATACAATAAGATGAGGCTCACAGTGGCAGGCTTGTATAAAAAGAACACAACTGCTTTGAAATTCATCAGTGCACTAAGTAGGAAGTATTTCAAATATTAAAAAAATAAAACAATTTCCCCACAACTTTCCACTAATGGCCCAGTTTTTATGTTAAGATGAATTGCAAATTTTTGCCTCTCTTCAAGCGTTTGGTTGGTAGTATCCATTTATAATTTGGCTTCCAATCGTGGAAAATGCAAACTACTGTCATCTAATTTTCAAACAGTAATAGTACTTTACATTACATTTGAAAAGTACATTTTCTAAATAGTTTCGCATAATAAGAATGGCTTCTATTTAATAGACTTCTCCTATGTACCAGGAATGCTAGGCACTTCATATATATGTGATCCAAATTGGTCCAACAACCTCACAAAGTTAATTCTATCATCCCATTTTACAAATTTTTAAAAATTGGGCTTCATAAGGGTTTAAAATTATGTTCTAGTGAGCTAGTGCGTGGTAGCGCTTGGAGTCAAACCAAGGTTTGTCTCTCTGACTCCCAAACCCGTGCTTTTCACACTAAATACCTTGTTTAATCATCACAACCCACAGGTAGTAAGATCTGTGTCCGATTATCCCCACTTGCCTAGTGAAAACAGAGAGGTTATGTCTGCTCCACATCTCAGAATGGACTAGTAGGAGCCAAGATTATGCACATATAACCTCCCCATTCTCCATCCGATGTTTTTTCAGCGAAACAAACCACAGCTCACATGTTACATTATAAAAGCAATAATGATGGCAATTATGTAGTACTTATGGGTCTAAATCCAATGCTCCCGATTTCTGAGAATCTTCATCATAACTATAGATGTGCCTTCACTTCACCTCAGGTCTGGCACATTCCTGTCTGTTCCAGGCCATCTGTGAGTCAGGTATCAGGTTCCATTCCTTTACTTGTCCTGGAATCCTCTCATGAATCCTATGGGCAATGATGCAGATCACATAAAGGCACAAACACCAGTGTCCAAGCCTGTCCCTGGCTACCCAAACCCATCACCAGGCAATCAGCAGGGTATCCTCAAGAAGGGCAATATCATCTTCTATGGGTTTTCCCTTTATTTGTAAAACCGTGAAGAGTCTACGCCATAAAAATCCAGCTAGAAGGACTTATCTCCATGAGTGCTGCTACTGAGGCTGGCTCCCAGGGAGGTGTGTCATTTCAAGTCCCAGCAGGAAAGTCTGCTCTTCTTCAAGCTGCCGACACCGCATCCTTAAACTTGCATTTCGAAAATTGAGTATTGGAGATGTTGTGTCCAAGAAGTGATTCTTGAGCAAAAGTAGACACAACACAGTTCCCCTGAAAGAGAAAGCAAACAGGCTTTATCACCTCATAAACACGTCTCACCAATCAATACTTACTTGCCCTCTTTTCTGAAGCAACTCTTACACGAGTCACTTGAGTTCTATTACTACGGGTAATTTTCGAAGAAATTGCATTTCTGCCTCCTAATGATCTTGGAACAGAGCAAGCACCTCATTTTATTAAGTCCAACCACCTAAAGGAGCTAGTTCAAAGATATAGCTGAAACTGAGGTCTTAATCATTCCGATGTGAAAGAATTCTGCTGTGTTATTGAACCTCAGCATGCCCGGTCTCCCAACTGCCAGAGGCAAGAACAAACACATGTCAGGGCTATTTGTTTTATTCAAAAATGACAGGAAATCAAAAATCTATCCAATGGACGTGTCAGCAGCAGCAGCACAAGCATATTGGTTAGTGAGATTTATGAACCTCCAGTTTGGCTCTTGAGAAAAATCACCTGCTAAGCTTTCTAACTGTCCAATGCCCACTTGAACATACAGGCCAGAGGGCGCTGGGGAGTATCTTTAGGGCTAGGTACCACACACAATGTAGTCATATTCTATGTGAATGTAAATTATGAATAACATTTTTGACAGAGAAAGACAAATACCATATGATTTACTTATATACAGAATCCAAGAACAAAATAAATGAACAAACAGAACAGAAACAGGCTTGTAAATTGTGCAAATTTGAAATGTGGTATCATATAGAAATATTAAATAATATCTCCTTACCATGTAGAAATATAAAAATAATGTCTCCTTACATATATCTGTGCAAACCCCACAGAATGTTTTTATTAAAAAGTGAAAATCGCAAAAGCCCAAAGCTGGCAAACGGAGCACACGGCCACAGCACCTACCACGGCCACAGCACCTACCACGGCCACATCACAGCGCCACGTTACCTGCCACACAGATGCCTATACACCTATGCCACCAGGCACGTGCCTTGGAACTTTATGAGCAATTTTAATGATTGCTGCAGCCGGTATGTTAACTTCATTGTTGTGTTCACTTTAATGCTTTTTTATGTCTTAAAATAACATCACCCAAGTGGTGATGTCGGAGCTAATGCAGAGAACATAAACTGTCACATTATTAACTTTGGAATAGAGGGAAGATGTGATCAAATGCTACATTTTTAAAAAGGCCAAACCACCCCCACAAGGTGACCTGATGCTAACTTAGGAGAGGGCATGGTCTAACCCAGGGGGCAGAAACGTTTTCTTAAAAGACCAGATAGAAAATATTTTAGGCTTTGCAGTGTGTAAGATGTCTGTCACAGCAATTCTCTCTGCAGTTGTAGTGAGAACACAGCTGGGAACATAGCTGCATGCCAATAAAACTTTATTTGCAAAAGCAGACAGCAGGCTGGATTTGGCCTGTGGGCTGATCCCTGCTCTATAGCTACAGAATTCATTCCTCACACCTTTTCTCTTAATGTGGCATTTTACTGCTCATAAAATCAGTAGTTCTCCCATTTAAACCATTCTCACACTTTCTATAAGCTAATTTTGAAAAAAAAACAGAGTTCCATAAAAACAACCACATTTCAAGTTTGCAAAAACTTTGTAAAAATAGTCAAGAAAATGGGGTTAAAAACAGGAAACAATAAGCAGCCAACAACATTGCAGCACAGATGAGCCTCAAAATGTCCTATCTCATGCTTTTGGTGATACTTACATAACTGTATATATATCTGTCAAAACTCACCAAACTGTGCACTTAAAATTGGTCAACTTAGTTTTACAGAGATAATACCTCAATGAAGCTGATTTTGAAAAAAGCTTAAAGCCTAGCAATAGTCTCTAATTTGTAGTAACTGTGAATGTAATTGTGGATTTATGTGGGAAGGTTATAATATCTCTTACTTTACATTTGCTCCTCTGAGAATCATGGATAAAGAGAGTCTGAATTATGTAAATCCTTCAGGAACTCCACTTCATTAAGTGCATTAAATCTTAACTGTCCTGCACTGAACTCCTGGTGGTATCCAACCTCAACCACTTCCCTTAAGAGAGGAAAATAAGTTACTTTTCAGAAACACTACAAAGTCCTGAGTTCACACTTAGCTCTCAAAACAAAAACAAACAACAACAAAAATAGGTAATTTAAAACAACAGGTAATGCTTGTTTAAATTCCTCATTTGCGCTAGCAACACTCTAAATCAGTGATCGCCAACCTTTCGGACCTCACAGACCACCAGTTGGTGACTGCTGCTTTAAATAAAAAACACAAGTTGGTATGAGTCTTGTCTCCTTTCTTTTCCGTTGTCTTGGCTCCAGTGTTGGAGCCAGTCAACATTCAAGCAGGAAAAAAGGCAAGAGGCTGAGATACTGGTAAAGCCACACACAGTCATTTCTCTGGTGAATCTAAAATCGATGGAATACATGACAACAGTGTCGAATTCCAGCTAATAGCTTTCTCAGAGCCCCTTCAATCTGTCTCCATTCAGAGATGCAAACTCATTTAAGCAATGGTTCTCACACTGTGGTCCCTGGCGCAGCAGCAGCAGCAGCAGCAGCAGCAGCAGCAGCAGCAGCACTGCCTGAAAATTTGTTAAAAACAACTTCGCAGGTTCCACCCAGACCTACTGAATCAGAAACTCTGGGGGTGGGACCCATCGAGCCATGTTTCAAAAAATCCTCCAGATGATTCTGACATTCACTCAAGTTTCAAAACCACCAATTTAAAGTTTGAAAACCAAGATATACTCGTCCCTCATTCTCTTATTTAGCACGGAGCTGACGCCTCATCCCACTCTCCTGGGTAAGACAGAATCTGTGCCTGAGTACACAAACATTGGAGGGGCTTAGTGAGCTTCACAAAAATGTCAGCCTGGAAACGCAGGGAGACGATCTTCTTACAACTTTCCAAAGAACAGAGTGGATATGGGAGCACACAATGCTCAGATTCTATTCCAACATTTTTTGAGCACCTGCCGTGCACCATGCCTGTGCTACAGGAAATGATCTTGTTTCCCCTTTCCGGGAATCAATAAATCTATTAATATGTGTTAAGTATACATGAAGTCAAGCCTGCAAACAAGCAGAAACACTTTATAATTCTCAAATTCCCATGCAGAGGTGTGATCAGTATGCTCTGAATGCTGAGATACTTGCACATAAATGCTCCTTTCGCTTCTTCTTTGGTTAATTCACCTCAGGCTTTATCGTATGGAATGCCAGGTTGCACATACAAAACCATGTGTACTACAGTTTTAAGCCAACATAAGGAAATTTGAGATAATTTTGAAATACCCAAGACAATGTTTGCACTGCTTAAAGGTCTTACCTTCTATCAGATGTTAAAAATCCAAGTCCAATAAATGTCATAAGATGCAAATCCACTATACTCATTTATTTTAGGCTTTTGAGTCTCTCTTAAATAACTTTTTTATTCCCTTTCCACTATGAAGCCATTCTCCTTGATGTAGACAATAAAAACTCAAGGGAAAAAAATGTAAGTAATTCTGAAATCCCCCTGCTATCTGTTAACCCTACATTATTTGCCCTAAACTAGAAGGGGCATGTGCTCCTGCAAAAGTGCTCTTTCTTCCATCCTGTGTCTGTGACAGACATTGCTAATCAATCAACACACCCTGACCCAGAGCTTGAGAATTATTTTCAAGGCCTCAGAGTCCTTCTCCATAGCATTTCAGGCAGCCATCCCCAACTGATGACTGAGAAAATATATTTATTTCACTGGCCAGTCAAGATATCCCTTTCAGAAACTCTAAATCCCTCCTTTCCTTGTTCTCAGAACAATAAAATTAAAGCTTCCGTTTATGCTGAGCTCCGGTCTCTACAAATCTATGCCACCTTGATAGTGATAATCATGTTGGATTGTGCTGAGCAGTTTAAACAATTTGAGTGCAGTTATAACCCAGCACGTAGTACAAAAGTGCTCTGAAAATCAAGAACCAAGTAAGTAAAGATACAGAACAGATAATGAAACACCTGTGAGACCATCCCCTGTGCATACAACCAGGAAATGTACAGTATGAATAGCCCAAGGAGGCAGATGCATAACACCGGGCTTATAAGCATGAACACATGGCCTGAGTAACCAATCCTGGTTAGGCTTTTGGTACTCACTGATGGTTCTTTACTCGGCTGAGGGGGCACCACACTGCTCCTTTAGCAGCATCTCCATTATTCTAATTCCCTGTAGAGAGAAGAAAGAAAATCAAAATGCCACATTTCACAGACAAGAGCTTTTACAGTGATCACAACCCTCCCCTTCAAGGAATCCAAGTCATGGCCCTATATTCATTTCCGAAAAGTAGGCTCACAGTCACGCTGTACATTTTTCTAATCTGCTTATCAATTTCACATATATTATCTCCATGTGAGCTCAGAACTACTCAGGGAAGTAGGGAGTTTAGGATCTCCATTTTAAACATAAGACAGTCCAGAGAAGTTAACTTCTTTTATTTTAATATATTTTATTGATTTTTTACAGAGAGGAAGGAAGAAGGATAGAGAGTTAGAAACATCGATGAGAGAGAAACATCAATCAGCTGCCTCTTGCACACCCCCTACTGGGGATGTGCCCACAACCAAGGTACATGCCCTTGACCGGAATCGAACCCGGGACCCCCCAGTCCGCAGGCCGACACTCCATCCACTGAGCCAAACTGGTTAGGGCGAGAAGTTAACTTCTTAAAAGCCCCCAGCTACTACATGGCATTGGCAGAGCTGGAATAATAATGGCAATTGTTAATATTAATTGAATATTCACAAAGGTTCTACATTCACTGCTAAGGTTTTATGTGCATTATCCTGGATCGTGGGTGCTGGGTGCACTGAGGACATCCGCTCAGGGACTCAGGCACCTCCCCTCCCTACCCTCTGCCAGCACTGTCGGCTGCTGATGGCACACAGCCACCCTCTCAGCCAAAGAGCTGCCTTCTCCGAGATCATGTCCCCTCTCCAGGGGCAGTCCACATGCAATGACTGGTGGATACAGGGGTCTAAAGGCCTGGCCCCCTTCCCTCAATTTGGAACAACTCTGAGGAGCATCCCATCTCCAGCTCCCCATGGGATCAGCTGAGACCTTCATTGCAACTGTGTCACAGTTCAATGTCACCTGTAGCCTAATCCTGCCTTCCTCACAAGTTGTCCCTAAGGTCCTCTTCGATAACCCTCTGCACCCAGATCTCCATCTCTCAGTGTGTCCTGACAGCTGACCTAGGACACCTTGTTTAATACACACAAAACTCTGAACAAGTACCATTCTTACCCCATCTTACTGGTGAGGCAACAGAAACTCAAAGAGGTTTAAGTAATTTGCCCAAAGTTACACAGCTATTAAGTAATACAGCAGGAAAGAACACAGGCATTCTCCTGTGTTTCAGGGGCCACCTCCTAACCTTCTTACCATGTTCACTCCACTACTGTACATTTCAACTGCCTACCCACCCACCTCGGCCAGTCAAGTCCCCTGGAGGAAACAGGAAAGAAGATATTCCCTCTTTCTTCCTTCAAGAACAAGTTCTGAAGACCAGAAGATAAATCATCAGATGGGAAGACAGGATTATGATGTAATTATGGGCGAGGGCAGTGGTTCTCAACCTTCTGGCCCTTTAAATACAGTTCCTCATGTTGTGACCCAACCATAAAATTATTTTCGTTGCTACTTCATAACTGTAATGTTGCTACTGTTATGAATCGTAATGTAAATATCTGATATGCAGGATGGTCTTGGGCGACCCCTGTGAAAGGGTTGTTCGACCGCCAAAGGGGTCGCGACCCACAGGTTGAGAACTGCTGGGCTAGGGTCTCAAGGAAGTCAAAGCTGGATCCAGGGACATGGAACACAGTTCTCAGGGACTGGAAAATAGTTTAGAGAGAATACTAATGATCAAAGCTAATTTAAAATACAGGTTCCTGCCCAGCTGGTATGGCTCAGTGAATTGAGCATCGTCCCATGCACCAAGAGATCACAGTTTGACTCCCAGTCAGGGCACTTGCCTGGGTTGCAGGCTCAATCCCCAGCAGGGGGCATGCAGGAGGCACCCGATCGATGTTTCTATCTCTCTCTAACAAATTAATAAAAACATATCTAAAATACAGGTTCCCAGCCCTTCACAAGATGCCTTTGATTTAATGGGAATGTAAGTAACAAGGGCCCTGATGATTCTCAGAGGGACTGCAAGAGAAAAGAAGTGGCTTCCTATTGGGGGTTTATTCTGAGCCATGGGAGAGGGATGCATCTCCAGAGAAGACAATAAAACATCATATTTAGTACCAAACTACATTCAACAAAATGTAACATCTCTGTAAACATTTCAGAAGGTCCTCCAGATTCTGGCTGACCATCACCACAAATATTATCACTTGGAAGGAAGAAGCATTAATTAAAAGGTCTTGGCAGAACGCTAAGGAGCGTAGAGTGTTGGGTAAACAAAGCAGCAAACTGTAGGACCCGGCGCACTGTCCTCAGTCAGGACACCTGGGTCACTGTCTGCCAATTATTCTCCTGGGCTAGTCACCTTTCCCAAGAAGTAACTTAAACCAACAGAGCTCAGGGAATAGCAAGGCTGACTAGATGGTACTATCCACACCCAGCTGCTCACAGGAATTCCTAAGAACCCACAAAGACAAATACTGATGCCCAAGCCCTATCCAGACTGACTCAGCCACAACTTCCAGTGTTGGGGCCTGGAATCTGTAGATTTATAACACACCTCATGTGGTTCTAAAACAAAACGAGTCCATTTACTAGAATTTAAAAATGGCAGCTTAACATCACTTCCAAGATCCCTTTCAACTCTGCCGGTCTGGAAATTGATGAAATTCATGTCTGAAGATACAGTACATACAACAATCTTATACTTTAGAGTTACTCTCCTTTTAAAGGATTAGAGAGGAAAGGAGAGGGATGGGACAGGTTGTGAAATAACCTCTGGAATGAAATTTAATCTCAGACCTGAATTGTTCTCCTTTCTTCTCTCATTCATTTAAGAGATCCAGCCAGCAAATATGTATTGTGCACCTACTATGTGCACTGACAACAAATGGTGAACAAACAAGACAAAGTCCCTGTATCATCTAGTCTAGCAGATTTTCTTCCCCATTTTCCTTTGTTGTTGTTGTTTCAACAAACCCCTGGACAAGAACTGAATGTCTTCCTTCTATTTTCAAGAAGATGAGAAACAGCCACGTTAATTCTGCTTCAAGCTTCTTTTTGCAGAGTGGGCACCTAAATCAACACATTATGTCTTTAAAACCAGAAAAGCACACTCCTTCCTTAGGAAGCAAGCTCTGTGAACTCTCCCCATCCGTCTAAATTAGGAACCCACCACTTACAGAGAGGAACACTAATTGACATAAGTGAAGACTTTGAGGTTTGCCTGGGGAATTGAAAGACGTTATTTATTGAATCAATTATGTTCACAGTGCGACAGTTGATTTTTATTCCCCTTTTCCCCCCCTCTCTCATACAACTTTAATCTTTTTAAGCAGAACAGCTTGAAATAGAAGGTGGAAAATGGGGGCAGAGAGAGAGAGAGAGGGAGAGAGAGAGAGAAAGTGAGAGACCTATAAAGTAATTTAAAAAAAAAGAAAAGAAAAGAAAAAGCCCTACCAGTGAGGCCAAACCACTATTTAGTACCTCTGTTTGGTAAAGGAAGACCAAATCAAAGCCCAATCAATACAGTCCTTTCAAATAAAGTTCCAATGCTTGAACTCAACCCCCAGGAGATGGGGCTTAAAGGGACTAAATTTTCACCACTTATCACACAATGATGCCTGAAATGCAGAACAAACATTAAGTGGATCCACCTTTACAGACTTGGCTTAAAAGCTTTTTGGACAGACAAACGATGAATCAGCTTCATTTTATTATGTGATAAAGAAAAGGCATAGGGTGGGTCCATCTTACTCAAGTTGTATGCTCTAGAGAGGAAAAATGCCTGGTACATAGAAGGCGTGCAGTAATTGTCTACTGGATGAATAAATCTATCAGTCAACCCATCAATCATCAGCTTACAGGTCTACTGCATTAGATAATGAAGTGCTCAGAGACAGGGAAGAGAAGTGACTTACTTACATTTCTATCCTTACTGTCTAGTGCAGAATCTGGCACACAATAGGTGCTCAAAGCTGATAGATTGTGAAACTAATCAATGGACTGCTTTTGAATGCCAGGCTGATAAATTTGAAATTGGGAATTACAGTGCATCTACCCAGTAGTTACCATTCTTGAAAGTGTGGTTGAAAAGGTCAGGATATGAAGGAAAGAATAAAGGGTAAAAGATAAAAACAAAGGAATGATGTGGAAACACTAACAATGAGATGGGACTTAAAATGAGCCCTGAAGAATCCGGGTTAGTCTGGAGGAGCTTAGAAAGGAGGTCATTTCAGATGCTGAAGTTTACATGATAAGACCACTCACCTTTTGATAAAAAGATTTGCAACAAGTTTACTTTAAAAACCTCACTTCCCTTTTGATTCTATTTTTTTCTTTATTGTTGAAAGTATTACAGATGTCCCCTTTGTTTGTTTTTCCCATTGACCCCCCTCCACCCACACCCATCATTCTAATATTTTTATTAAGTTGGCTTACATAAAACTGTCTTCAAATATTTTCATTTATATATGAATAAAAGGTAGAATAAGAATATGCCACCACCCTGCTTCAACATTCTAATAGTATCCATTGCTTTTATAATAAAATCCACACTCTATCCATTGCTTTTATAATAAAATCCATATGGCTATCAGGCTCTCAATGACCAGCTTCCAACCCACCTCAACTACAGCTCCCTCCATTCTCCCCTCACCACTTGACATTCACAGGCCTGCTTTCTCTTCATAGGACATGCTTAGTTCCTTCCTTTTGTTTATTTGTTTCTTATTGCCCCTTTACCCTCTTCTACCTCCCCACCCTCCTTTCCCTCTGGTAATCACTATACTGTGGTTGTCTGTCTACCACTTAGATCCTTTCTTGTTTACTCACTGTTCCCTTTGTTTCCAGCAGGAACATAACCAGACCGTCAGTGGCTTGCTAGCTCCTGGCAATATTCAGACCTCAACTCACCTCCTCAGAGACTCCCCGACGAACCAAGCTAAGTCAGCTGTCTTTATTACTGTCTTTACAGCATTTGTCACTATAAATAATTGTCCTGCTTTTAAAACATTTTGTACTGTCTGTCCCCCCTTCCCCCAATAGAATGTAAGCTCCCTGAGATGGAGAGAGACCTAGAGGGAGGGATCTGCATCCAGTTTTTACAGGAAAAGGTGAGAGAAACACTACTCAGATTCTCCAGGAAGAGATCTTTTGCCCCAATAAAGCACCTTTTAATCTAATGCTGTCCAGCTCTTTTTAAGACTTCCTCATCTATGAAACAGTACTAAAAATTAAAATTCACTGGCACGTACTGGCAAGCTCTGTGCTGAGCACTTTACCTGCATTGGCTTATTTTAACCTCCTGTCTGCCTTAGAGGATTATTATCTTTTTTTTTTTTTTTTGATGAGAACAGAGGCTCAGAGAAATCAAACATCCAGACAAAAATCACGTAATCACTAAGAAGCAAAGCTTTGCTTCCACCCGAAGCTATCAGGATTGAGAGTCCAGGATCCAAGATCTTCCAACACTGGGGGGCGGAGTTCTCAATGAAATTGTGGATGTGAAAATACCTATCATAATGGTGAGTACATAGCAAGAGCTATTCTTCCCTTCCCTATTGACTATGTTCAAAAAACCTGATATATAAATCAGATTTTAGTCCTCCTGCATGATTCTGAATATGTGAATCAATATTTAATCACATCTACAAATTATTTTAAATACAATACTTTTCAAGTAGGAATATCCTGACAGAATGTATGACTTCAATATAATTTTCCCAAACTGGCTAATAAACTCTTGAGTAAGATTCATTTTTATTTTGATAAGGAACCTAAAATCTTTAGGTGTAACTGCAGAACATTAAAGTAATACAATAATTTAGATGCCTTTGCTTCACATTATAAAGCTTCCTCTCTCCTTATGAATATTTAATCTCAATTTGTAATGGAAAAGAATATATCACCAAATAATAAAATCTAAAAATTGGAGATGACATTATATTATTTTAGTCCAGATAGAAAACTCTCAGCAAAGGATCAAAAGTGGCCCATCTGGTTTATAGAGTTCTCCTGGCATCAAATATCAGAATGAAAGATTACAAAGCCATTTCCATAATGCCAATTTTCACATAAACCCTGACCTGACATGAACGTTTAGTGGCTAAAAGTCATTTAGTTACTGGAGTGTTTCTATTTTATAAGGTTACTTTCCCCTACCCCCATTTTTAATATTTAAAAATGTAACCTGTCTATAATTTCATTGTTCTTGACTTGAACTTTGTGCAAAATATGGCTTTTTCACCACTGTTCAAGGCCGGCCTCCCATCCGGTGCCACATCCCACCCATGGCATGTCACTAATCATCTCTTACCTGCTTAGAAACCTCTGTTGATGGGAAGCTTTCTACTCCATATCCCACCTATGTCACCCCAAACTATAAGACAATCTTCCTTACATCGAAGCAGGACTACCTCAGTGCCTGGCACCAAATGGGCCCAGGACCAACTCTTGGACTGGCAAACTAAAGAACAAGGTTCCTATCAGTTCCCTTTATCAGCCATTTTTTCACTATTCATCAGATTTAAGCTCAGTCATAATGATGCCATTATAGTAACCGAGTTATTATCTAACAGGAAAGGAGTGAAAGGGGAGACCAGATAATATAGGCATGCCATTGATACAGCTTTATTTTAAAAAAGGCTGCATTCATCACTTTTGAAGTCTATTCCCTGCTGATCGATAAAGGCTGGGACTGGAGAGGCCATTGAGACGCATGCCCAGTAAGGTCTGAGTGACCTGGGAAGGTGCTTGCCCTTCAATCACACCTGCAAGGGAGTCAGTGGCCAGGATGGGCATGGCCACTGCAAGAGCTCAAAATCTAAATATATAAACTTCCAAAGGAAGGGCTCTCTCCCAGCACCAGGCCCTCCGGGGACTCTGGCAGCAGGGGGCTGCACTCTCCTGTGCCCCATGGGGCGCTGCCCTGTTGGGCTGCACACATGGGCTGACAGACTTTAATCTGGCCTGAATGCTGAGCCACCCCCAGTTGCAACATGGAACCGAAGCTCTGGACACTGGCCCTGTTTCTGACTCTGCTGACTCCCAGCTGCCCCTCTTCCCGGACTGGGTTGAGGGTAATGGGACATTGGAACCTGAGAAATACAACGGCGCAAATAAAACCTTTTTCCACATCCCATCCTCCTGTGAGAGTCTTAGAAAATTCATTTTCTAAGGACCTCATTTCCACTCATATCTCGAAAATCTGGCCCAGTAATTCCTGTGGCATCAATAATTTCCCCTATTCTGAGAGGTAAAATGAACTGTCTCTAACAGAATAAATAAATCCAATATCCAGATTAAATAGATGCCCAGATAATTCTCCTTTTGTCTTTTATCTCTACCCTCCTCCTTCTCCCAAATTCATTAATTTCTGTAAGTCAGTGATCCTCTTCACATGGAGGGCCAGTTCCACTGTGTCTTCAAATCGGGTGTTTGAACAAAGCAAAATATAATTTTCCAAAACTCTGTTTTAGTCAAAAACCCATCCCACCAAATCTCAACAATATTGGGGTTAATGATAATTTATCATGGGCTTACTACATGCCAGGGACTTAGTCTACATTATCTCATGTAATCCTCTCAACAGTCCTAAGAGGTAAGACACTTTTACTCTCACCATTTCCAAGAAAGAAACTGGGCCTCAGATATAACTTGCTCAAGGTCACAGAGCTAGTAAGTGGCCAAACTGGAATTTAAACTGGATTTCTCCAACTCTTTCCACTGGGAGCACTTGCCTCACTCAAGTGTTTCTGTGCCTGTAAAATGGGTGGAGAGAAGAGGATAAGCACACATCCTTGGCAGGATGGCTCTGAGGATTCAATGAGGCGACATAAAGCTACTGACACATGACAGGCTGTGGTTAACCATGACTTCCTATTCTCCCAGTAGCCTGAAATGTGGCTACTGACTTCCGTATGGACCTAGATCTGCCTAGGGGCCCCTCACAATGGGACTCTCCCCATAAGGCACCCCCATTCCGTTGGCGATCGCTGACTTAGAGGAAATGTCAGCCCCTGCTTGTTCATGTCACCTTGTGCTTGTCCATGTTTCACAAAGCGTATCTGACCTGTTCTTTGCATCACCTCTAAGGGCCACTAATACCTCTGTTTGACAACCCTGAGCCCAGCCGGGTAAATAGGCTTTCTCTGGGTCACAGGGGTCATCAGCAACAGAGACAGAATTAGAACCGCAGGCCCAGGAAAGAACTCATTATGGAGAGGCTGAGGTCCCTACAGGGCTGTGCTGAGCACACGGTATGCCTTGTCTCATTTAATCCTCATACCCAACCTGTGAGTCAGTGACATGAGGGAAAGGAGCCTCAGGTATGTTAAGAAACTTGACCAAAGGCACCTAGCTAGTAAGGAGGGAATCCAGATTCACACCCGGGCTTTTGTGACTCCGAGCCCTCAGTACACCACCTCCTTAAAAAGGCATGTTTATAGGATTCTCATCTCCAATGACCAAAAAAATGACGTATTGCCTTAAGCATGGTCCTTCCTGCCATCCCAGCGTTATGTTCATCTACATCGGGGTGGTTTTGATTTTATAAATTTAGGGGGGGGGCAGGGTGAGACTGCACCACTTGTGCCTCTTGAATAAAAGCACCTCCCACATCTCCAAATGCATTTCGTTTTCTGTTGATCCCAAGTGAAGCTCCCTCGTGCACACTGGAGAGGCTGGCGGGCAAAGGTGCACCAGAAGCACTTCTGTTTCAACACAGTATCTGCTGATGAGAATTCCTTGGTTGATTGTCAAATGCCAACCTGGAGCCAACCTGGAGAGCCCTTTACTTCCCCACAAAGAAAAGCTTTCAATGCTAAACATGATCGTCATTTCTTGGGGAAAGAACCAGAGGAGGGTGAGCGAAGTATCAGGGCACACCTGGGAGCTGGAGTGCTGTCATGAACATCAGCAACATAAATACAATGGCGCGTCCGCACTCCACATCCTTTAGCTACCGTCGAGCGGTGAACCATTAAGTACATGGCAAGTTCAAGAAGTGAGGCTTTGCAAAAAAAATTCTAAGCATGTAACATCACAAATTAACCAGAGCAACCAGAACAAAAGCTACATATAAATGACTAAAAATAAAGTACCTATATGCAAATAGCAGTCTAAAGATAAAACTCTTGCTCTTTTTAAGATTTAGTCATTTGAAAAGGGAGAAAAAACACTGTAGTGCTTATAGACACAAATGTGTGTGTGTTTTAAATTCCCAGCCCCATAATAAACTGAAAGTGGAGTAAAATGGAAATACTCAGTTTTCCACCTGTGTAGGGAAAACCCAGCTCTTTTCTACAGTGTGCTTGTTTCTTCCCTATGAGCCTCCTTTACTACTCACACAGAACACTACACCCCTGACACTTCTGGTCACCTAATGTGGGGGGGTGGGGCACAACAACAAGCAAGTCTCTGACACCAGCTAGTGTCCGACAATCTAACTCAGTGGTCGGCAAACCGGCTCGTGAGCCACATTCTGCTCTTTGGCACCCTTGAGTGTGGCTCTTTCACAAAATACCACGTGCAGGCGTGCACGTACAGTGCGATTGAAACTTTGTGGCCCATGAGCAAAAGTCAGTTTTGAAGAAGTGGTGTTAGAAGAAGTGGGGGGTGTCGGTCGATCAGTCGGGCGACTGGAGACTCGGCGCAGGCGGGCCGCAGGATACACAGCGAGGGGGAGGTACATTGTTTTGAGGTACGTTCGCTGAGGTCGACCCCTTCCAACTCTCCCATCCCCACTCCTCTATCAGAGTTGGAAGGGGTTGACCTCAGTGAACGTACCTCAATCAGATTGAGGACGTTTTTAGCAAAGGCCAGCTTAGGAGTACCCTAATTAAGTTAATAACAATGTACCTACCTATATAGTTTAAGTTTAAAAAATTTGGCTCTCAAAAGAAATTTCAATCGTTGTACTGTTGATATTTGGCTCTGTTGACTAATGAGTTTGCCGACCACTGATCTAACTCAATTCTGACACTATCTATCCAGAGATAACATCAGATCCCATAGGTTAAGGGTTCAATCCACAAAATACACACACACACACACACACACACACACACACTTTAGCCACTAGTCACCAGCCAGGATTGTCACCTATGCTTCTGACCAACTGGCCAAAGATTGGAGGTTCCAACAGCCTCCTCCTCAGGTTTGATTAATTTGCGGGAGCAGCTCACAGAACTCAGGGAAACAGTTACATTTACCGGTTCATCAAAGGATATGACAGAGGATACAGATGCACCCCCAGATGGAGAGATAGACAGGGTGGGGTCAGGAGGGTCCCAGACACAGGAACTTCTGTCCCTATGGACTCGGGGTGAGTCGCCTCCCCAGTGTGGATGTGTTCACCGTCTTGGAAGCTCTCCACACTTCATCCTAATGGCATTTCACGGAGTCTTCCTCGCAGAGGCATGATCAATTATTAACTCCATTTCCAGTGCCTCTCTCCTCTCTGGAGGATGAGGGGTGGGGCTGAAACTCCCCAGCTTCTAATCATGACTTGGTCTTTCTGGTGACCAGCCCCCACCCAGGAGCCACCCAGAGTCACCTCATTAGCACCAGACACTCCTGGTGCTTAACACTTGGGAGTTTACAGGGGTTTTAGGAGCCCCGTGTTGGGGGTGATATCAAAGACAAATATTAAAACAAGAGATGCTTCTAATGCTCTTGTCACTTACAAAATTACAACGGTTTTACAAGATCTGTGCCAGGGACTGAGGGCAGAGACCAATACATATATTTTTTCTATGATCTCACAGAGAAATGGAAGAAATGGCTGTAATAACATAGTTGATACTTTTTAAAAGTTGCTCTACCTGTTTCAGTTGCTAACTAAACAGGAAGCATCACTGGTGAATCCCAGGATCACATCCTTTGTGTTGCCTGGTCCCAGATCCTCTTACTCGGATTAATGACACCCACGTGGACAATGTTCTAAATCTACCAGCTGCTTGAATGTTAAACAATTGAATAAAATTCTTCCCTTCGATAAAAACTCCAAGGCTTATAAAACAAATACATCCACACATCCTTCACTTGTGGAACTGCGAAGGTGAGCTTCCTTTTCAATACCCAGCGTGGCAGCAATTGTGCTGTTGTTCTGAGACTGAGGCCAGGTCCTTCCCTGGTTCACACCTTGTTTGGAATTTGCCCAGCAAGTTCAGGCTCCCTGGGAAATAACCTGTAAGACTAAAGTGTAAGGACATTTGCTGCTGGAAAAAGAAAACGAGGTGGGGAGGGGGAGATGCTTGGTCATCAAGCCTCAGGCTAAGGCTCTGAAGGCCTGGTGTGAATCCGGTGCCAACACTCCCCACCTGCATGACCTTGGGCAAGTCAACTCCCTCAATGGTGACAATATTACTTACCCAGATAATAACACTCCCCACCTGCATGACCTTGGGCAAGTCAACTCACCTCCCTCTAGACAATGGTGACAATATTACTTACCCAGATAACTGTGGAGCAGATTGGAGGAGGTAATGCATGTAATGTACTAAGGATGTTGTCTGAGGCATAGAACACGCTCAGTAAACATTACTTGTTATTGTTACCTTTCCTACTACCCCAATGGACAAAGCATTTCTCTGCTTTTAAGACGAATATTAAGATAATAAAATGAAAACACGAAGGTCCACCATTTTTGGAAAATAATACATTATATACATTTGTTCACTAATTCAATATTTATTCATCACTAACTATGTGCTACATATTGAGGATCAACTGGTGGGCCCCACACAGAAACTCATCCTTCAATGAGGGAGG
This sequence comes from Myotis brandtii, assembly GCF_000412655.1. NCBI lineage: Eukaryota > Metazoa > Chordata > Mammalia > Chiroptera > Vespertilionidae > Myotis > Myotis brandtii. The sequence continues at coordinate 1,121,781 of NW_005371920.1, read as the reverse complement.
TAAAGGATACATTCAAAGAATGTTGAAAATAGATACCTACTGAGAAGAGTACTTCAGGGAACCTTTTCTAAGGGAATGATACAAAATCTTCAAGTACTTATAAAGATAATTTATATGGTCTCACTTATAATAGTAAAACCTGGAAATAACTTCAATGTGCAATACTAAAGGAACGGTCAAATCAATTATCATAAAACTACTTGATGAAATATTATGCAGTCATTAAAATGCTGGCTTTGAAGTTTGTGTAGTTACTATGAAAGGCATTTGTAATAAAATATTACTTGAAAAACGCAGGCCATGAAATTGTACTTATACTGTAATTCTGAGGGGTTAAAATCTGCATATGAAAGACTAGAAGGAAATATGCCAATTTGAGTCATAATGGAAAGATAATTATCATTTATGGAGTATTTGTTGTGTGCCAAGATATTTTAAGCACTTCTTTACACTATTTCCTTTAATTCTCTATTATTCACATTTCACCTACAAAGATGTTAAGTTTGTATGAACCCTAGGAGGGACAGCACTGAGATTTAAACTAAGGTTGGATTGACTCCACTAAATATGTGTCAATGTCATAATGGGAAAAATAAGTTTGTGCTTATAACTTCCTTGCATTTTTCATTTTAAATAACAACTGATCGCTGAATGTGTGCCAAGTCCCGCCCTAAGTGTTTTATGCATATAACTCACTTACTCCTCACAAGTACTCCCTGTAGTAGCTCCAATGCTGTCCTCATTTTACAGATGAGAAGAGTGAGACTCAGACGTTACGGCTTGACTCACATCACAGAGCTGATCTGTACAGAGTATTCTGCTGGCTTCAAAGAGAACTAGGGCAAAAGAACACACCCGGCTCTCTGGGAAATATAATTCTCAACCATTATGTGCAGGTAGTACCTAGTCAAAAACATTTTAAATATAAATTTTTAACATTATGTTTAAAGACTGAAAGAGTCTTTGGTGGGGGGGGATGGGGGTGCAGCAGTTTTTTAATTAAGAAATATTTTGAACATATCAAGAAGTGCAGAGAATAGGAAAACCAATGGGCTTGAACAAGTTCTAATGTCTTTACAAGTAACAAAAGCTACATCCCCACCAAAGACCACTGATCGAGAAGAACGTTAGCCTTTCAGTTCTTAAACTGGGTGTCAGTGTGAAAGGAGTTAACTCCCCAAAAGCCACCATTTTTTTCTACTAAGGAAATTCAGAGAAAAATAGGAAAACGGTTTAGCTAGAACCTAAGGAAGAATGCTAGGTGAGGAATAAGGAGTCAAATCCTAGGCAGTAAAAAGGATTTTTAAAAAGATGAAACTGACAAAGAAATACCACTCCAGCAAACTGGGTTCATGAGACACAGGGCTGCTTTCTCTTTAACAGGCAGACTCCCAACCTCCTCCCCATCACCTTCCTGGAGCCTCAAGTCCCACAAAAAGTGGGCACAACCAATGAGGTTTTCAGCAAGAGATGAAATTCCACAGTAGAGTGGGGAAACAGAATCAGAAGTCACAGAAAGAAGCAGGGAGACTGGTCAAGGGGAACAGCTGGACACCTCGGAGAGCTATAAGAGCATTTAATCCGCATGATGCAGGACTTACCACACAACTGAACTTTAACTGGTGGGTGTACCTTTAAGAAATGAAATTGCCTTTGCCATTCAAGTTGCTCTTCCCAGAATTCTGCATTAACCCCTGATCGGAGACGCCTTAATGGCGTTTTCCTGGCCTTGTTGGTCAAACTAAGAGCCTTAATTTAGCACAAAGAGCCTAGCTCTATCCAAGCACAATCCTACAACAGATTTGATCCACAAAACATTTGTGCCTCCAATGTACTTAGTCCACGCAGTCTGCAGACGCAGCCTCTATTTTTCTGGTATTTCAATGCAGCCTGTGCAGAGCTATTTCAGTTTTCAATTCTGAGCCTGCCAGAGGTGTATATGCGCTACGTGTAGATTTATGGTGGCCACAAATTCCTAGTTTCTCATCATCTTTGAATTTAGCACAACAGAGGGTGAGAACAAGCTCAGAAAAGTAATAGACTGGTTGGAAATTCTACCCAGAATTGAGGGGAGAACATGGCCCCCAAACTTCCAAAGATACCCGTTAGTTATAAGAACAGAAGAGCAATAGGAAAGCAAGTATCACAATTAAGTATTACAGAGACAAGGACATTTTCTCTATGTTGTGACACGTGTCTACTTCAAAGTCATATGTACACCTATGCTTATGGAGACGAGTCATGCATTTGTCTTATCTCCCCACCCAAGCTTCTTGGAAGAAAGGATTATGTCCTCTAGATCGAGGAGACAAAGTGTACAACAGTTAAGGGGATCGGCTCTGAGGCCAACCACCTGGAATTCCAGCTTTGTCACTTGTTAGCAGCCAATAAGTAGACACGTGTCACAACATAGAATAGGATTTTAAATGAAATTGTTACAACCTTACCATATGCTAACCACCCCCTCATACTAACAAGTATTTTATAAAAGTATATTTCTTTTTTTTTTTAATATTTTATTGCCACCTCAAGCCTTGACCATCTACTTGTTACACGAATTATCTCTGAAACTCTTGGATCCATACTTAGCTTAAACTCCTGAATTTTTGTGCAGGATTAAAGACTATTTGTTAGACAAATTTTAAAAATTTCGGTATTTACACATTGGGGAAAAAGAGGGCGGGCTGAAAAAAAAATCATCCAATGTCAGAATTGAAAATGATCTCCTAGTTTTACAAAAAATGATAGTGAAGTTCAGAGCAACTAGTCCATTAGCGTGTCACCAAGGCAGGGCCAGAGCCCTGATCCCCTGATTCCTGACTCGCTTGCTCCTCACTGCACTGTGTGGAGACATGATGTCCTGTCACTACCCAAATAATGACACCGTGCTCAGGAAACCAGTTCTGTCATTTCGAGTAAGAGCTTAACTTCCCAGGTTTCATCTGGTTTCATAGGAGGCAAAGTCCTCGCATTTTACTTGGCTGATTTAAGGGATTCCAGAAAGCTTTACCACTGAGCAGTCCATTACAACACCCATGAATTCAAATGAGCCAATGGGGGATTTTGGATTCCTAAGTCTCATAGACAAGCTAAAGGCATGGATTTAAATTCAGTGGGAGGAACAGAATACTCAGTTTTACCAAGATGTTTTCACTGCAAAGGCTACATTTCTCGGGACTAAAACTCTAGAGGTAACAGCAGGATGAGCTGAGAGGATTGGGGGGGGAGGGGGTAGGATATGTAAAAAAAAGGACAGGTACTATTATTTAACTGATCTACAAATAAATTGTTAAAAATCAGAATTCTTGGTAATATCCTCACAGCACCTAATGAATAAATATTGAGTAAATCAATCTATTTGAGCACTCAAGAGTGGGATTAAAAAGTATTATGCACAGTGGTAAATAGAGAGCTGGGAAATCCACCCACTGGACCTGGAGGGACAGAACATGTTTCATCCATTTTTTCAAGGAGTTTAAGCAATAGAGAGAGTCTTGGAAGAATTCATATAGCCACGCAGGAAATAAGTCTCCAGTATATAATTGGCAGAATCCTCCACTGGTGTTCTTATGTCAGATTGCAATTTTTATTTATTCTTTCAAATGAGTTTTATTTGCTCTTTTCCTTTCTCTTGGACTTTTGGGGTGTTGAAATATCCACTCTTTGTTAGGATTGTGACAACCATGCACATGTATGGACTAGCCAGTGGTCGGCAAACTGCGGCTCGCGAGCCACATGCGGCTCTTTGGCCCCTCGAGTATGGCTCTTCCACAAAATACTGACTTCTGCGCATGGGCCACGAAGTTTCAATCGCACTGTACGTGTGGTGCGCCCACACGTGGTATTTTGTGGAAGAGCCACACTCAAGGGGCCAAAGAGCCGCATGTGGCTCGCGAGCCGCAGTTTGCCGACCACTGGACTAGACATTCAATTCTCAGCAAGGACCTGAGCAGCTCAGGACAACTAGCCCAAGGTAACACAGTGAAAAAGCTTGCAGCCTGGCCAGCCTGGCTCAATGGCTGAGTGTCGACCCATGGACCAGGAGCTCACAGTTTGATTCCTGTTCAGACCACATGCCCAGGAGCTCGATCCCCAATGTGGGCATGCAGGAGGCAGCTGATCAATGATTCTCTCTCATCATTGATGTTTCTATCTCTCCCTCTCTGGAAGATATATATATACATACACACACACACACACACACACACACACACACACACACACATATATATATTTAAAAATTGTTTGGAGGAGAACTGGGGTCAAATAACTACTTAATGACAGAAGCATTAACTTTTAATGTCAATGGAGTAGAAATCAGTAGACTGAAGCTAACCATTTCATTTCTTCTTCACAGCAACCCTGTGAGGGTAAAATAGCCCTGATTTCCTGACAACAAATGGGAATTCTAAGAGGTCAAGTCATTTGTTCAAGTCATACAGCAAGAAAACTGATAATACCCACAGTAAGCTCACAGTGGAAGCTATAAATTGGCAGAATTCTTTTGGGAAGAAACTTTGGTGACATGTATCAAAGATCTTAAAAATGTGCTTTAATCCAGGAAGCTACCAGAAATATACACAAGTATTTATAGTCACAGATTTATCATAATATTATTTATAGTAGCAAAAAAAAAAAATAGAAATCAACAATAGGAACTATTATGACAATGGAATATTATGAAGGTATCAAAAAGTATGTTTTCAAGGAACATGTAATGAACAGGAAAATGTGCACAATATGTCCATAAATGACAAAGTTGGGCTAAATGAACAGAATGATCCAACTTTGTTATTAAAAAAATGTACATATACATATATATGCAAATATACATAGACACATGGAAGGTTATACCAAAATGTTAAAATGTGAATACACTGAGTATTATAGCTATGGATTTTAAAAAATTATTTTAAAAATAATTTTTCTACACTGCGGTAAAAAAGAAGGAACTCTTGCCTTTTGCAACAGCTTGGATGGAACTGGAGAGCATTATGCTAACTGAAATAAGCCAGATGAAAACTTACTGTATTTTTAATGGCATTTTCAGTGATGGAATCACTCAATAAGCTTTATTAAAACAAAAACTATAATGAAAGAATATAAGAAAATATTAGAAAGATATAATAATTAAAAAAAAAAAACTAGAAAGAAACCCCCAGAAACTTTAAAGTGTGCAAAATCTTGCTTTAAGGCATACTTTTAAAATTTCATTGCTTGGGGACAGGGGGGTATGGACACATTTGTAGTTCCTTAACGAATAAAGAATTTAAAGATTAAAAAAATAAAAAATTTTTTTTAAAGAAACAATGTAAACTTGACCTATACTGATGCTATCTAAATTGTTTGTATCAGTACTAATAAGGCTCTTTATTTATAAAAATATACTTTTTATCAGAGAACTCTAAATGCTAATAATCACTGGAGTTCTTCTATGTACCAGGCATATTTCATATATGTATCCTCACTTAATCCTTAAAATAACCCTGTGAAGTAGGACTATTATCACTCCATTTTACAGATGAGAAAATTGGAAGTCCTCGATAGGAAGTGTAATACCTGGGATATGCGAAAACCAGATCATGGACCAAGGGGCCCAGCTCTAAAATTTCACATTTAATCTGTATGTTAAGTACACAATCAAAACCTTGTTTCATACAAAATAATCTGTCTAAAGGTAGAACATACTAGACTTTTAGTTCAGGAGTTGGTATGTGAGTATTAGGATGTCTATAATTGGCTTCAAAATATTTCAGCACACGCAGTATAACGTTATGCTTCATGTGTTAGTTCAAGTTTACAGCAGTTAGTCAGTTGCCCTGATGCAGGCTACACACTTCACAGGTTGGCTCTGAGCATTCTAATGAACAACCTCACTCTCCAGAAACTTCAGGTAACTTTATCCATGACAACACCAGAGATTTTGATAATTAGCATAAGGAATGTTAAAACTGTGAAATTTCACTGGTAAAATGAGAGGCTTGCTAACCAGCATAATGAATATTAGAAATGGACTCTCATTAATTTAATTAGTGTGACTTAAGATATGGGGATTGGCTCTAAATTTTAGAGACATACCCATCCTTGCAAAATCAGACTGTAAGACTATCTAGCAAGCCCTTCACCCTCGAACTTTAGGCATGCCACTCATAATGCCACATGTCTAAATGGTCCTGGGCCAGCCACTGGGTCAGAAGATTCTGGCTGCCTGGTGCTAACTGTAAAACAGCCTCTGAATCTTGCCTTTCGAATACTGTCAGCTCTAGCTTCAGAGAACAGTTCATGCGGTTCGTGGTCAGAGTACCCAAAAGGGCAGAGACTTAATAGAACTTACACAACAGATAAACTATTTCATGCCAACTTGGAAAAAAATGATTAATGAAATGTCTGTTATATACATATACATATACATATACATATGTATACATATACATATATACATATACATATGTATATACATATGCATATACATATACATATACATATACATATGTATATATGTATACATATATACATATACATATACATATACATATGTATACATATACATATATACATATACATATGTATATACATATGTATATACATATACATATACATATACATATATATATACAAGTATGTTCAGGCTCAGGGAGTTACCTGACACTGCTAAAATAGATTTTTGTAAGGCTCAAATAAGCACACGCCCCAAGGAAGCATGTTCAAATCTCTTCAGCTATAGCATGTCTAGACCAGACCTTCTTCAAAGGTGAAGTTCAAATTGTTTGACTTGTCTGCATTGCTTCAGTGACAAATATTTCACCTGCTGTTGCATTCAATCTTTCTCTGCTTCATCCTCCTAATCAACACAATAAGAATAATGCCAGAACTAATAATGGGGCTTTGCCAGGAGAGTGGCTGAAATAACAAATTATTTTATTACACGTTGAAAATGCATTTCCCAAACTTAAAAAAAAAGAAACAAGCTTCTATGCGAGTGCATAATGAGAACTGTGCATTTTCCAGGGTTTGTAGCCGGCTCTAATTACTCAGACAACTGGCTGAAAGACGACACTTGCATGACGAGGTTAACCCCCAGGATATATCTTTTTTAAAGTTTCTAAAAATTTTTCAATTACAGCTGATCACTTGCATGACGAGGTTAACCCCCAGGATATATCTCCTTTAAAGTTTCTAAAAATTTTTCAATTACAGTTGATATTCAATATTATTTTGTATTAGTTTCAGGTGTACAGCACAGTGGTCAGACAATCATATACTGCAAAGTGCTCCCCCTGATATTTCCAGTACCCAGCTGACACCATACATAGCGATTACAATATTATTGACTATATTTCCTATGCTGTACTTTACTATTTTGTAACTACCAATCTGTACTTCTCAATCTCTTTACCTTTTTCATTCAGTTCCCCAACCTACCTCCCTCTGGCAGCCATCAGTCTGTTCTCTGTATCTAACCCATGGTATCTCTTGAGCCACTCCCAGAAAAGTAAAACATGGGACTTGCAAGAACCACACAGAGTTCACCTAAAAGTTCTTTTGATTTTGGTTTGGAAGTTTTTTGGGGGGTTAGGAGGGTGGAGGGTGAATGTTTTGTTTTGAGTTGGAGAAATGGAGGCCAAAACTCCAAAAGATAGTTATACCCAGCGCAGCATAGAGTATGCTTTCTCAATGGGGAGATATCGAAACAAGGTGACAATTTGTTTGTGTAAATGAAAAATATCTAACACTTTTTGTGTATAAAGCAAAGACATCATAAAGCATATAAACAGATAATCAATATATCTATGGTATTAAAAATTCATGGGGGGAGGGGCATTCAGAAAAAAATGTCTTTGAGGGCTCCTAGGAAGAGGGGGTGATAATGAAAAAAATGCTGAGCAACACTGGTCTAAGAAATGCCTTCCCAAAACTGAGAAGCACCTGCAGAGCCATGCCTGCCCCAGGAAATGTCTTGATCTCTGTTTCCTTTTCCCAGGATCCCTGAGGTCAGACTTGATTCTGGCCTACTTCCTCCCCTCCCGGCTTCCCAGTTGCTGGCTGTTCCCCTGAGCTGCAGAAATGTGTGTGAAGCCTTCCAGGTGTCCCAGACTGCCACCTTACCTATTCTCCTTCACATCTTCCTCCCTTCCCCTGATCTGCTGGAATGTGCTTGCTTATCTCAGGGCATATTAAAATGCACATTTGGCACCCAGAGTGCTACTTGTGTGTGGTGGCACTTTTTCAACACTTCTGGCCCATCTTCTGTTGGCCATCCTGGGTTAAAACTGTCCACCAGAAGATGAAATCAGGACAGAGAGACAGATTCTGTGATGAGTCAGGAGACAAACGAATGCCTCTGAGACTGGGGAAAGGCGCTGTCGGGCACACTCAGAAGTGTCTGCAGCCGGGAGTGGAGTATGTAAAGCACTCTCTTCTGTACAGCCTTGAGAAAAATATGCGGTCATGGTACGTCCCATTGCTGGCATGGGCAAAGATAGATGGCTATCCTGGAAACAAACTTTCAAGCAGTTACTCAAAAAAAATTAAATATAGAATTACCATATAACCCAGCAAAAGAACTGAACACAGAGATGTAAACAGATGTCTACATACTGTGTTCATAGCAGCATTATTCACAATAGCCAAAAGGTGGAAGCAACCCAAGTGTCCGTCAATGGATGAGCAGATCAACAAAATAGGGTATATACACACACAGTAGAATATTATTCAGACTTAAAAAGAAAGGAAATTCTGGCACATGGTACGACATGCAACCTTGAAGAAAACATGAGGCTAAGTGAAATAAGCCAGACACAGAAGGACAAATATTGTAGGATTCTACTTTTGTGAAGTACCTGGAGTAGGCAAATTCACAGAGACAAAAAGTAGAATGGTGGCTCTGGCCAGTGGCTCAGTTGATTGGAGTATCATCCTGTACACCCAAAGGTTGCAGGTTCAATTTCAGGTTCAATACCCACTCAGGGGCGTGTATAGGAAGTAACTGATTGGGTACACCCAAAGGTTGCAGGTTCAATTTCAGGTTCAATCCCCACTCAAGGCTGTGTATAGGAAGCAACTGATTGATGTTCTCTCTCACACTGCTCTCTCTCTCTCTCTCTCTGTCTCTTACTTACTTCCTCTCTCTCTAAAATCAACAAAAAGACACATCCTTGTGTGACAATTAAAATAAAATAGAATGATGGTTGCCAGGAGCTTGGAGGAGAAAGGAATGGGGAGTTATTATTTAACTAGAGGTCCAGTGCACAAAAATTCATACAATCCGGTGGCAGGAGGTCGGGGGGATGGTCCCTCAGCCCGGCCTGTGCCCTCTTACAGACCAAGAGCCCTCAGGGGATGTCCGACTGATGACTCTGGCCTCCCTCTGCAGGAGGTGACCCACGGACTGATCAGGGGACAGAGCCGGCCAGTGAGTGACCTGCCCCACCATCCCCCCTCCCGGCTTTTATTATATAGCATGGGTACAGAGTTCTGCTTAGAATAATGAAAAAGTTCTGGAGGTGGATGGTGGTGATGGTTGCACAACACTGAATATACTTTGTGACACTAGACTGTACACTTAGGAATGATTTAAGATGGTGAATTTTATGTCATGTATATTTTACCATAATAAAAAAATTAATACACATTTTAATCTTTCTTAATATAAAGATATTTTCAAAACAAGAAGCACAACACATCCGTAATCCATGGAAAATCAGAAAAAGGATATGTCATTATAGTAAAAATGCCAGAAATGCCAGCTAAACACACCCTCAACAGCATTTAGGCATCTGGAGTCTGGGGGCTCTGAACAGAAGGAGGTCACTCTGTAGCCAATCAAGGGCCCTTGCAAGTAACATCATCATGGCCCCTCACTCCTCTGGTCAACTGTAAGTTCTTCCACGGTGACTGAGCTCCTTGCTTCTGTGGGCCCTGCCCCAATGCTTAATGGACACCGCACATCTCCTCACACATCTTGCCCCACCCAAGCGGCTGGACTGCAGAGCCCATGGATATGGCATAGACATTACATCCCACCTTTACCACCACTCAACAGGCGTGGTGTAGTCGCCAAGAGCACACTCTAGTCAGACAAGCTTATGCCTGCCTCAGCTGACACCCAAAGTGTTTGTGACACTGGACTTCTGAGTTTAAAATCTATTGTGTGTGCACATGAATTTGAGGAGTAAAAGCAAAGCAAGACAAAACATGTAATCATAAAAATAAAGTATGAAAAAGAAGTGAGTAGGATTCTTTTTAATTTGTAAGAACAAAGAGAATACCTTATGTATATTTGACCCATGTTCTTCAATACTGAAACTTTTCAAGCATGACTTTCACACCTCTCTGTGAGAATGAGTTAAAATTCCCACATGTGGACAAGTAAACATAGGATCAGAGAGGTGAAGCAACTTGTGCTACATCACAAAGACAGTGGGCTTTGCTGGGCTGGGAATTCAGAACTGCTTCTATTTGTTGACCTGAGTACAAAGGGGCAATCCCCATTCTCCTACCCACATATTCACATTCCAAGAGCACAGTGAGGACTGAATCATGCATGAAAGTCAGCATTGGTGTCAGGAAGGCCCCTGAATGGCAGGTCACCTGAGGAGGGAGAAGAGAAAAGCAACCAACAAGCCCCCAGAGGCACAGAAACACAAGTGACCTCGGCTTAGGGGTCTGTGTCCAGCGCTGGCTTTTAACTTACAAACACAAGGATATAAACACTCCGAGTGTCTAACTTTGCTCTTTCTGGAAACACAAGTGACCTCGGCTTAGGGGTCTGTGTCCAGGGCTGGCTTTTAACTTACAAACAGAGATATGAACACTCTGAGTGTCTAGCTTTGCTCTTTCTTGGGGAAAAAAAGAGAAGATATCAGATCCCACCTTTACCACCACTCAACAGCCTTAGGAATAAAGTTCTAAAGTGAAAATAAAGTCACCTGAAATATTCATGGTGACCTCCGCAGAAGCCACTTATGCAGGCTCAGCTGTGAAGGCTTTATCGGGAAATCAGGCTGACACCGGAAAATATCACCACTTGAATAAAAGGTAAAAGACACTCAGGCATGAGTGGCTCCTACACTTGAAAAGCTATCTAATTAAACGAGGCTTCTTAAAAAAAAAAAGAAAGAAAGAAAAACTTGGAAAGGGCAAAAGCCGGCAGAAAAGAATATAGTCATACTTCTGAGCATAATGAGTGAGATTACAGAGGAATCACTTGGCTTCCTCACTTTAAAATTGGTGTCCCCTGATTATTTCCAGACAGTAGTCATCGGAAACCAACTGGAAAGCTACTCATTTCCATGGAAATGTACAGAGCGCTGTCCGTGGTACTACGTGTTGAAGGGAATTAGAACTAAGGTTAATAAAATCCCCCTCTCTGCTATCAAGAACATAAAACGTACTGTGAGGCCAGAAACCTGTGGGAGTGCAGGTATTCCCCACTCCTCTAAAGCCTGCACTTTGCCACTTCTGATAAAGTGGCAAAGGGTAAAACTTATTGATAAAAGATGGGGATTTGAGTCCAGACTCCACCCCCTGCTAGACCTATGATCTTGAGGAGATCCATTTAGCCCACACATAACACAGTGCCTAGCACAATGCAGGTATTCAATATGTACTTGTAAAAGGAAGGAAGGCGGGCAAGCAGCCATGCACATATTGGGTGCACTTATCTCTTCAAGACATTGCTCATCAATAAAATGAAAATAATAACGCCTACTTTATGTATCTCACAGGATCAAAATGTACAACCACTGTCTGCCTAAATAATTACTAGGTTCAGAATGATGGACAGATCAAATACAGACCCATTTGGATTAATCAAACAATATTTACTTATCCAAAGCAAAGATTGGCAAACTATAGTCCACGATAGTCCACAAGCTAAATCCAGCCCATTACCTGTGTTTGTAGGGTTCACAAGATAAGAACGGTCTTTACAAATAAACATTTACAACCAATTTGATAGTAGGAAAAACTAATTTTTTATTCCAGATCAGCTAAATGTTATCTCCCCCCGCCAAAAAAATATATAATTCCATTCTTCTAATAATTATATTCTTAGTAGACCTATATTACCAAAAAAGTATACTCCATTGCTGTTATTATATTTTTAATAAAATGTATGCAAATTGGTTTCGCTCTTGTTATAAAATACCTACAAAATAGCTCAATTTTGCCTCTTGGCCCACAAAGTCTAACTTCATCTGACTCTTTACAGAAAAAGTTTGCCACTCCTGACCTAAACAACATACAAGAAATCAACTCAAGCAGGGACATGACACCAAAATTATTTTTCTCATCAGCCTTATTATTTTTAAGAGTGTAATTTTGTGGAACATGGGGCTTTTTTGCAAATGCATATTTTGCAATACAGCAGAAAAACCCGCAATAATTTCTGAATGAGTAATGGTCAGACCTTCCAGAATCTCAACTACCTGCTTCATGCCCAGGCTGAAACAGGCTAGGCCAGTCTGGATACGTGCTAATCTGGGCCAGGAGCACATCATAATCTCAGCAGGATGTCTATGGATACAGCTCAGCACCAAACACTCATTCATCCCTCTCAGTCTTCCAGACATCATGGTTCAGGCTCATTCTTGAACCTAGGCTTGCAAACTAAACACAAAGATCCAAGGTCCAGAATATCTCTGGGGGTCATAACAATAGTCCTTAGACCAGCCAGTAAACCTGCCTACTAGGTAACATATGCACAAGTCCTGAGTAAATCCTGGGAATAAGTGATTATGCTCATAATTACAATTAAAAACAACAATAATAATATCATAAATAACACACTATAAATAAAATAAATATTAAATAATTCAAAACCACTGCAGAACACCTGCAATAGGCATATGAAGATGCATAAGAGTTAGACTTTGCCCTAGGCAAGAACACAGGACATATGAGTCTGATGTGATATACCATATTGGACTAAAAACTAAATTGCTCTACTTAAAACAGGGTACATAAGAACCTTAAACGCCAAGGTGGCCTCTGAATCACCTTCCTGAAGCTTAAGCTCCCCAGTTATGGAGTTTGAAAACCACAGTAATGAACAACCAGGAGCTCTGGATATCTATGTCTTCTTCATCCCTAATATCAGGACAAAATTACAGTTTTCTCAAAGGTTTGTAAGGAATAAATAAGATAAGTAAAAATTCTTTTTTACAGTGAGTAGCACACAGTAAGCACTCAATAAATATTAGTTATTATCTTTTTAATTAAATAGTTGTCATCATATTGTATATACAATAAATATAATTATTCTTTCTGATTATTTCTCTTAATTAGACTACAAGTATTCTCCATATCATCACATACTCTCCATTGGTATATTTTTAATTTAATGGGGCACAAATAGTATTTTAGTTTTACTTTGATTTGTGTTTAGATAATAACTAGAGGCCCAGTGCACAGATTTGTGCACTGGTGGGGTCCCTCAGCCTGGCCTGTGGGCATCGGGCTGAAACCAGCTCTCCGACATTCCCCGAGGGGTCCCAGATTGCGAGAGGATGCAGGGCGGGCCAAGGGACCCCACTGGTGCATGATTGGGGCCAGGGAGGGGATGCAGGAGGGCTCCAAGGTGTGTCCAGCCCATTTTGCCCAGTCCCACTCAGCCAGACTCCAGCAGCAAGCTAACCTACCGGTCAGAGCATCTGCCCCTGGTGGTTAGTGCACGTCATAGCGACTGGTTTAACTGTCAAATGGTTGGACACTTAGCATACTAGGCTTTTGTTATATAGGATTAGTGAGGGTGATTATTTTGGCATATATTTGTTTATGAACTGTATTTTTTTCTTCATATGCATGTATATGGAGCTTTATTCAAGAGTCCAATGGGAATATCCATGGTTTCTTAAAATTATTAATGTTGGTTCCAAATGGAAACAAGCTTACCTTTTGGGCTCCCTGTCTTAAGAATGTGCTGGCAAAAGTTTCCAAAATGCAGTTGAGAAAGCCAGCCCCTGTGATTGAAATCCTGCCTCTTTGAACGAACTCTGTCCTGCAAAAAACAAAAATATAATCTTTGATGTCATTCTACATTGAGATATTTAAACCACAGGGATTTCCAAAGCCTAATTACCACTTATAATCACCACAAAATTATATCCATAGCAATTCAATAATTGCCTGTTACAACAAAAGGTTTCATTAGAGACTTACAAATTATATAACAGAAGCAACAGTCTTATTCAAACTAGAGAATACTGTTTCAAGTTGCTAGGAGAGTAGATTTTAAAAGTTCTCACCACAAAAAATAAAAAATGTAACTATGGGAAGTGATGGAACCTTAACTAACCTCATTGCCATAATCATTTTGCATTATGTACATATATCAAATCGTTACATTGTACATCTTAAACTTATACAATGTTATATGTCAGCTGCATCTCAATAAGGTGGGAAGAAGTGAAAATGTATGGGTGCATTATTCTAACAACTGCAGAACACAGGATTTGTAGTCATGCCTAGTAAATAATTCCATGATAGGATAGTCAATCTTTAAAAAGTTGCTCTACTTGACCCACAATAAATAAATTTAACTAATTCTAAATTATTAATTCTAAATAGAATAATTTCATGCTATAAAACGGCTTTTAAAAATTGAGTCTGAGACAATGATCAGCTGTGCGACCTAGAGTAAATTACTTATTCTCTTACCTCAGTGTCCTCATGAGTAAATTGGGAACAATCCTAGTCTCTTCCAACTACTATGAGAAGTAAATGAGCTCATGCATATAACGGGAACATGGACAGCTCCTGACATGCAATGAGCACTCATTAAACGTTAGCCCCATTACTAAAGAGAGACAGACAGATGGGAAAGTCCGAAGCCTGGAATGACTTCTTACCCTATTTAAATTCTACCAATATTGATTATCTCCAATTCATAAAGCAGACATGTGGATCACACTTGACGGGGATGTCAGAAAGATGGCAGAACGGGAAGCCGCAGGCCCTCGCTCCTCCTTGGAGACACTGACTGAACAACAATAGAAGGACCCAATTGCCTTTGTAAAAATTCCATAAACCAGTTAAGAGTTTGCAGCACCCGCCCTGTGAGTGCAAAGCCACGCAGAACTGCATCAAAGTGAATAAGAAAGTTGGTTGCATATACCTGTCATGGCCCCCATCCACCCAGCACAGTGCACACCATCAGGAGAAAACTCCCAACTCCTGGCTGCTCCATTGGGAGAAAGAAAGAAGAATGAAAGGTACGCCCAACACTGGTTTTACATGGCGGCTGCCCAAGAACTTTTTTCTGTCCCACCAATTCAGAATGCTGAAGGGGAAGGCAGTCCCCTTATGCTTTGGACGCTGGGAGGCTGCTAGAACAAAGGCAGGCATGACGGCTTATTACAGCACCGCAGTCTGCAAACAGACACCAGCAAGTGAGTGTCCCATCAGCCAATGCAGGCAGAGCATTCACCACAGGAAAACCACTAGGACCCAGGCAGAAACAGGGCTAAGGACTCGCTACTTTTCTGAAAGGCCCCAATAGTTAGTTGAGTCTTTTTGATTGTAAAGAAATCGAATTCTCCCCGTAGGAATGACTGGAGATGGTGGGCATGGGAGCTGTCAGGAGATGAGACAACTGGGGACCACACTGCAAATGGTCTGCTCAGGCTGAGGAGGTAAGACTTTATCCTGGAGGCAACAAGGACTTCTCCTCTGAGGCCACCAAGTAATAGTTACAGAGGAACAGTTACCTGTGCATCACTGACTAAAAGGCTTGTTGTCACTACTTATGCTTTTGGACAACCTCCTCTCCCCCATTTTCAGCACAGTGCCTACCTCAATGAGTTCAAGGAGCATTTATTTAATGACTGAATAAATGAATTTAAATTTTTACAAACAAAAAGAGTCTACAAAGGAAATAATTTCCCTACCTTCTTAGATTTCTATGGAAAGGAGATAGGAGCCATGTCCTTCTGTGTGTGTGTGCACACACACGCACACGCCTGCATATATAAGCACATTTGCTGACACTAAGAAAAATATTCAGAGAAAATTATGGACCCAAAAATCTGTGATTTTCGTAACAATAGTTATCTAACTTAATTAATTAGACCTTTTCTCCAATCCCAATAGTTATCTAATAATTAATTAGACCTTCTCTCCAATCCTCTTAAATTAGTAGACTCTACATTTAGATCATACACACAGAAGAACAAAGCCTTCAGAACACTGTCTCCTCTCTCTTTGACTTTGACTCCTTTGACTCTCTCTTCCCCTCTTCTCTCTCTCTCTCACTCTCTCTCTCTCACACACACACACACACACACACACACACACACGGAGTTATTCTAGCCAATCCAATATAAATGGTAGGGCTAGACTCTAGGCAAATAGTTATAAGCTAGGCGAAGCAGCTTCCACCTCTTAGATTTAAGCCTATTTAAAATGATTTGCTCATGTGACACTAATCTTTCCTGTCTTTATTCCTGATTAGTCAGAGTAGAATTTAACAGTGATTTTAATATTTAAAAATGAAACGTTAAGCAGTCTTACCCTCTTGGGATAGATGCACTCTTCAGTCCTCAAGGCAATTATAGGTGAGGGATTAATAAAAGTGTCTCTCACATCATATTCTAAGCGATATTTCTTTTCACCCATTTTAGGAGAAGTGTGTGCTCAGAAAAGCATGCTCAGGGTTTTCCCACATATGGAACAATAACAGGACAGTGAAGCGGGGTCCTGCCCTTGCCATCAACAAGTTTATTCCATTATATTTCAAGATTGTCAGGGAAGAAAATGTTGCACTTTCCCTAAATAACTCACTGACAAAGCACATCAGATACTGTATTTGCTTCTTACTACACAGAGCTAACCTAAATCCCTCATGTTAGAGAAGCCTCCATGTAAGTTCCTGTGCAGGTTGCACAACAATATACAGTTTAATTTCAGCCCTTTTTGAGGAAGAAGGAGGAGGAGGAGGAGGAGGAGGAGGAGGAGGAAGGGGAGAAGGAAGAGAAGGAGGAGGAAGAGGAGGGGGGGGAGAAAGAGGAGGAAGAGGAGGAGGAGGAGGAGGGGGAGAAGGATGGATAAATAGATTGATGAATGCATGAACAAATGGACAGCTAGGCCCTGGTGATCATTTTTATATAAAAACTAGAGTCCCGGTGCACAAAAATTTGTGCACTCGGGAAGGTCCCTCAGCCCGGCCTGTGCCCTCTTGTAGTCTGGGACCCCTCGGGGAATGACCACTGCTGGCTTAGGCCCGCTCCCTGGGGGATTGGGCCTAAGCTGGCAGTCAGACATCCCTCTGGGGATGTCCACTTGCCAGCGGGGAGCAGGCCTAAACTGCAGTCGGACATCCTTAGCGCTGCTGAGGAGGTGGAAGAGCCTCCCACAACCACCACTGTACTGGCAGCTGTCAGCCTGGCTTGTGGCTGAGCAGAGCTTCCCCTGTGGGAGCGCACTGACCACAGGGGGGCAGCTCCTGCATTGAGCATCTGCCCCCTGGTGGTCAGTGTGTGTCATAGTAACCAGTCATTCCCAGTCATTCTGCTGTTAGGGTCAATTTGCATATTACCCTTTTATTCTATAGGAGTGCCTGGCCAGCCTGGGTGAGGGGCTGAGGGCCATTTGCAGGCTGGCTAAGCCCCCAGCGGGGACCCTCACTCCATGAGGATGTGGCCATCCTGGGTGAGGGGCTGATGGCTGTTTGCAGGCTGGCCACGGCCCCCAGCCACCCAAGCTCCCAGTGGAGGCTGGCTGGAAGCAGGTATCTAGGGTTTGTTTATCTTCTATAATTGAAACTTTGTTGCCATGAGCGGAGGCCCCAGCCGGCTCAGGGCTGGAGGGAAGCTTGGCTTCCTCCATTGCCCCAGCAAACAAGCCTCCTGCTTGCTCCAGATCCGTGGCTGCGGGCCGCCATCTTGGTTGAGTTAATTTGCATATAGTCGCTCTGATTGGCTGGTGGGTGTGGCTTGGGGGATAGCGAAGGCACGGGCAATTAGCATCTTTGTCTTTTATTAGTGTAGATTATTCTTTAAAGGCTCTGTGCTACCAAGAACCATTTTCAACACAGGAGTATGCTAACTTCTGGTTTATCCTTCACTTAAAGTCTCATTAGTCACCTGATGGCTTCCCTTTTCCCACACTATGTAACCTTAGTTCTTTGTGCCTTTTGCCCTAAGACTTTCTCCCATGCCCAAGCTTGCCCTGTTCTGTTTCCCTAAAGAGACATAGGAGATTCAAGTTTTCTTAAACCTGTCTTTTATCTGTTAAGTCGAAAGAAAGGACTGCATCTCCTTTATGATGTAATATACCTAAGTCACACCGACTCTTCAAAACAATGCATTATAACAGTGTATATTTTCTATCAGACATTATATTACCTTCTAAGGTTGTTACTCTAAAATTTGTTCTATCTCTTACTGAGAAAACTATGGTAAAGAGAAGCTAAAGAACTTGCCCAAGGTCATATAACTTGATGTCATGCACATTCATTTTCTACTGAAACCTCAAAACTCCAGTCCTGCTCATACCTCAGTTAATGACACAAGCATCCTCCAAGTCTATGACCTTAGAAATCTCAGCAACATGTTATATGGTTCTTTTTCCAATTGATCCATGCAATCAATTGACAGGTTGTGTTTGTTTTCTTTCTAACATCTCTCAACAGTCAATGTCATTCTCTCCCTTGTGACTGCTAATGGCTGAGTTTCAACAAATGGACAGCTAAAATATTAACAAGAAAATTTATGGGTGAATTATAGGCGTTATTTACTTTGTTCTTCTTACTAATTTTCTATAATAAATATGTATTACTTGCCAATCACCAAAAATATTAATAACTAGAGGCCCGGCATATGAAATTCATACACAGGTACAGTCCCTAGACCTGGCCTGCGGTCATGGCCATCTTCCCTGGCTGCCCACAGCCGGCTCCACCCCCCACCACCACCCACCCCCGGTTCCCTGTTCGCTATCGAGTGATCGATGCCAGACGGCCGGGGGAAGGGACTGAAAGGTTGGCTGTTCCCGCCCTCTCACTGGCCCCGCCCCCGCCACAGGTCACCCTCTATGTGTGGGGCAACCGGCGGGGCGGAGGCCTTGGCCTGGTGCTACCTGCATCCCCTGCCACCCACCCCCAGTTCCTCATTCACCATCAGGAGATCAGAGCCTGCCGGCCAGGGAAAGAAACCAAGAGGTGGTCATCAGTGCGCCTCATAGTGACTGGTCCAGTCTGCTATTAGGGTCAATTTGCATATTACCCTTTTACTATATAGAATAAGACCCTGATTATCATTTTTATATAAATAAAAATTATTCTTTAAAGGCTCTGTGCTACCAAGAACCATTTTCCACACAGGACTATGCTAACTTCTGGCTTATTCTTCAGTTAAAGTCTCATTAATTACCTGATGGCTTTCTCTCCCCAGGAACCCCACACTGCCTCCCAATGGGGTCCCTGTCTCCAGCAGGAACTCTACCACCCACACTGCTCAGAGTCAGTGTCCTACACACACACTGATGTCGTCTCTGGCTGTTTACTAAGGCAGAGAATAAAGCCCAAGTCCTCAGCTAAGATTCATCCATATTATTGCATGTAGCTATTGTTTATTCATTTTCATTGCTGCATAGTGTTCTATTGTTTGAAAATTCTCCAAATTATATATCCACTCTACTGAAGATGGACATTTAGAATGGACCCAGTTTGGAGCTATTATCAACGGTGCTATAATGAAAATATGCATAATACATCCAGGTATATATGTGCACAAGAGTCTCTAGAGCAGCGGTTCTCAAGCTGTGGGTCGCGACCCCTTTGGGGGTCAAATGACCCTTTCACAGGGGTCGCCTAAGACCATCAGAAAACACATATATAATTACATATTGTTTTTGTGATTAATCACTATGCTTTAATTATGTTCAATTTGTAACAATAAAAATACAACCTGCATATCAGATATTTACATTACAATTCATAACAGTAGAAAAATTAGTTATGAAGTAGCAACGAAAATAATTTTATGGTTGGGGATCACCACAACATGAGGAACTGTATTAAAGGGTCGAGGCATTAGGAAGGTTGAGAACCACTGCTCTAGAGTATCTAGCAATTAAATATCTTGGCCACAGGACAGGCACACTTTCTATTTTAATAGATTTATACCAAATGTTTTTCTGAATGGTTGTACCTGTATTTTTTCTTCTTCATTGCATCAATGCCAATTGCAATGACTAGCATATGGTAGAAAATCAATAATGCATTAGGAACACAAGGATGGAGCAAAGAAGAGAGGGTAGGGGAAAAGAAGGGAAGAAGCAAAAGAAGGGGAGAAAGTGATAGTACATCTCAGTACTTATGTCAGGGGAATTGAACCAAATGTCTTAAGAGTTCCACCTGCTGAAGTCAGTAGGGGACAGCCTTCACCTGGTGAGAGATGAGCCCCACAGTAACCGGACAATTATGTAAAAAGAGGAGGCTCATTCACTCATTCACTGTGGACCAACCGGACATAATTCAACATAGGACACAATGGAATCACAACAAAGACAGCACAGCTCAAATTTCGAACACCCTTGCGAAAGTGAATGGCAGTTTATACCATCGGTCTCCTACTTTGGGGTCATTTAAAATTCTGGTTCCTTCTGGATTGGGGAAAATAACACAGTTCAGAGGAAATATGTATCAGGAACTAATTCCCAGAGCATGGAATCGCCAGCTCCGAATCCTAAATACAGCAGTTTACAGGAAAACAAGAGCTGTTAGTAAGAGCCTGTCCTTGAGGTATTGACTGGTTAGGTGTGGCAAACCTTGCCTAATTGTTTTCACGATGGAATTTAATCAAAGTGTCCGAGGGGAAATGAAGGTTCCACAGATATTCTTATTGTGGTGACATCTCCTGCAGTCTGTGAACTGGTCTGGTAGGAGGTGTCGGGATATTGGTCCCACCGGTGAATGCCTCGCTTCCAGGGCTGGCTTCCAGGATGTGTGATCCATGTGGCCGCACAGGCACAGCTGTCAGAAGGGCTGCCCTCCTATCACTATTTTGAAATTCTTAACCATTTTTGAACAAGGGACTCTGGATTTTCGTTTTGCACTGGGCCCTGGAAATGTAGGTCTGCACAACACTACCAACTGCTATGCCCTGGGGAGTTGTCTGAGATGCTTAAGAATGCATGTTGCAGTTTAGCAATATCTAATAAAAGCCTCAAATATACGCAAACCCTTGGACACATAACACCTACCTCTAACAATACTGCCTAAGCAAATAATCTTAGAGGAGGACTTAGGCCAGCCTATAAAGACATTCACCACATCATTATTTATAACAGTAAATCATGTAAATATTGCAAATGCCCCTAAATTAGGATAATAAAGCACACTAAAATATTTTATCTAATAAGTACATGTAATCAGCCACAAATAAATCATTTTTTAAAATGGCATATTTAATAAGGAAAGATGGTCCCAAATGTAATGATCAATTAATGTAAAAGTCAGAATACCACATACAGGATGATTTCATGTTGGTAAAAATGAGTAAATAAATTGCTCCAACTATAGTATGCTCCCACAGTGGAATGCTACACAGCAATGGGAAAAGAATAAACTATCAATACATATAAGATAATGCTCATAGACATGATGCTGAGCAAAAGAAAACTGAAACAACAGAGCACAGAGTGTACGGTTCCATCCCTGTGAAGAGCAACCCCAGGCAGAACTAATCTATAAGGATGGAGGTCAGAATATGGTTTTCTTTAGGGTCACTGACCAGAAAGAGCACATACCTGAAGAGGGCATGAACATATTATGTTCTTTTTTCTTATGTGTATTTTGTAACGGCTCTACTATGAACATGGAATACACGTGAAAAAAGAGGAAGCATTCTATTTCAATGTAATGAACAATACTCAGAGCAAGATTCATCCAATCTTGACCTATGTGAGGGCTGGAGGGTTTTCCTAACTTCAGACATGAGGCCGCTGAGTCATCCCAGAGCAGAGGGGAGGATCAAACAGAACAAGCCAAGAATGACCACTCCTCAGTTCCTCTCACCGCTACAACCCTCTTGAGGTCAGATGCATATTCAATGCAGCAGCCTCCACCTCCAGCACAGAAAATGCCTCAAAATGCCTCCAGCACAGAGCATTCCAGCCATAAATGCAAACCAGGAAACTGAACTCAGCTTGTCAGTTTTATTTTCCATCTCTTTGCTTAGCTACTAATACTAGTCGTGCTTAGAAAGATGGAGGAGGCAGAGCCTTAAACTAACTAGACTGTCATCGGGTTCTGTCTATTTTCTCAGTTGTTCGGCATGGGATCCTTGCCTGGTTAATAAAATACTGTAATTTTTTTTGTTAATCCTCACCAAGGATATTTTTTCCATTGATTGAGTGAAAGGAAGGGAGGGAGGGAGAAAAAGAAACATCGATGCAAGAGAGACACATTGATTGATTACCTCCTGCACACACCCCAACTGAGGATTAAAACCCCAATCCAGATATGCACCCTGGACCAGGAATTGAACCCACAACTCCTTTGGTGCACAGGCCAACACTCTAACCACTGAGAAACACCAGCCAGGACTAAAATATAATTTTTAATACTGAAACTTTTTATTTACTACAGATGCAAGAAACTTAAAAAAAGGGGGGGGGAGGAAGGAAGGAAGGAAGGAAGGAAGGAAGGAAGGAAGGAAAGAAAGGAGGGAGGGAGGGAGGGAGGAAAGAAGGAAGGAATGGAGGAAAGAAAGGAAGGAAGGTTAAAATGGCATCTGCTCCATAAGAAAACATAACACATTTTGGCGTGAATCCAACTCAAGCCTCCCTTCTTCATCCTTACTTCCACTGATTATTCCTCTCTTGCATAAATTCAAGAGGACCCTAATCTGAGTTTTGCTACTTTCT
Source organism: Myotis brandtii (assembly GCF_000412655.1). Lineage (NCBI taxonomy): Eukaryota > Metazoa > Chordata > Mammalia > Chiroptera > Vespertilionidae > Myotis > Myotis brandtii. The sequence goes on along the minus strand of NW_005371920.1, from coordinate 1,098,915 downwards.
AACAGGGTGTTTCTGCTGAAAAGTGTTCACTGTTTGCTGGAGAGCCAGATGATCAGCTGCTCATGCTTTATGAGATTGGCAGGAATGTTGCACAAATGGGAGCTCCAAAAGGGCTGCCAGCTAGATGTTTGCTCACCCCTGTGCCCACAGGGTACAGACAGGTGATCAGGGGCTTTCAAACTGAGCTGCTCAACAGATTTACCTGGAGGATTTTTTTTGTTTTATCCTCACTTGAGGAGATATATATATATATATATATACACATACACATATACATATACATATACATATACATATAGATAGATTTCAGAGAGGAAGGGAGAGGGAGAGAGAGATAGAAACATCAATGATGAGAGAGAATCATTGATTGGCTGCCTCCTTCACAGCCCCTACTGGGGATCGAGCCCGCAATCTGGGCATGTGCTCTTGACTGGAATCGAACCTGGGACCCTTTAGTCTGAAGGCTGACGCTCTATCTACTGAGCCAAACTGGCTAGGGCTGGAGGACTTTTTTAAGACAGAGATTTCCAGGAGCCAGCCCAAGCCCCCAGGACTAGAATTATCTCCAGGCTTACCCTTCTCCCTGAGCCCTGCATTAATAGACAACTCAAAAAAAAAAAAAAAAAGGATAGGAGGATGAAAAAATATCCAGAGGCATTCACTAAAATATTTCAAAAGCTCTTACTTGGAAATGGCACAGAATGCTCTCTTGGCTGAACATCATTGTTTCCAGTTCAATCATCACCAGCCTTTGCAATAAAACAGCTTCCTCCATTTTTCAAAGTTAGTACTTTAAGGAATCACCCCACTTTGAACACAGCATTTATATTCACCATTAGTTCCAACAACAACTTTCATTTATCTAGTGCCTTCTACCCTCCAAGTGAGGAACATCTCCATTTATTATCTTATTAAACCTTTACATCGCTCTGTGAGGGAGCTCGGCCAGCTTTATCCCTTTTGCCCAGAGTCAAACAGCATGCCAGCATCCAAGCAGCAACACCATTACTAGGTCTCCATATGAATGGTTCCAGATTCCCTCTACATCGAATTTCCTACCAAATCCTATTGGACTTTCCCCAATTGCACTTGCCCCTCCTGCTGGTTCCATCCCTTTTCACGTCCCTCCCTCCATGCCCACTTCAGCCCATTATCTGTAACTCCTTGAGCAGATAGTCATTCGTCAGTCATTCAACAAATGGCCACGGAGCCTCCTCTACGAGCTGAGTACCGTGCTAGGTACACACTGAAGGTACAGGTACAGCAGAATGGGAAAACAGAGACCTGGTACATGAGCACAAACATAAAAGGCAAGCAAGTATCTTTTGGAGAGCAGTCTTACTGAGCCAAAAAGAAGGCTCCAGGCCAGATGTCATACTTACACGGAAAAGGCCTGGAAATCCAGGTCAATGTGACCACAGGGAGTCATTTTTGGGACAAATACAGTGATATTTATTCAGGCTATTAGATAATTATACCCTCAAGCTCTTTATCACCAGGATTAGAGATTAGAAATAATACTGAAGTAAAGTTAACAGAGCCAGAATATTTTCATATCGCAGTGAAAGCAGGTTTGGCAGTCAACTAAAAAGACCAGTGCTAAACACATGAAAGTTAACAAAATGTCCAATTTACTCCTGGAAACAAATAAAAAACTTCAGAGTAAGAAAAAAATAGATACACAAGGAAAAATGCCCCAAAATTAGGCCCTTGAAACACGCACATTATACTATTTGTGATTCACCAGATGAAAATTCGAAACTTGGGATGTTTTAATACAGGAGTTGAAAAACAAAAATTTCTAAATGTCACCTACCTTATTTGTTAGAATGAAGACTATTCATACGAGTAACTTCAATTATAAGGGAAATTCATTGAACTAAGAACAGTTGCTCATCCCATTCATTTAATCTGTGTGTAAAGTTTGACTTTGGCTTGTTTCTTTCACTGTATTTCAGGAGAAATGTCTTTTTGATATTTTACAAAAATTGAATCAACATATCAGATGTGATTAATACATACTCTACTAGGCTGAGCACTTTGAAATCTCAGAAATCAGATCTGTAGGCAACAATGGCTAAGCAGAAACTCTTAAGACATGGGAAGGTGAAGACATTGGCATTAGAATGCTCAATGCTGAGTATGGAAGAATGGCCTTGCTACTCAAAAGCAAAACCCCCAGCTCACAACATCATAAACAGAGTGAGTCTCCACTGACGGTGACAGCTTCAACCTTGCTTCAAGATAAGAGAAACCTTATTACTTATCACAAAAACCCAAACAGCTATGGTGAAAGAGCAACACCCAAGAAAATGCTTTTATAAGATGATTGTCTTTTAGAATTGCATTACTTGGATAAGGTAAATGTCCATTATTAAAGACAGATCAAATGCATATCCATTACATTCCCACACAGTCCAATAAAAACTAACAAAAGAATAAGAAACTAACATATATTTTAAAGAAGGGAAGCAAACCCCAGATCATAAATGAATAAGCTTATTTCAGAATGTAGGGTTTCAGAGGGCAGAAACCACAACTTTGCCTTCTGAGAAATTAACACATTGTATGCGGGAAACATATTTATACTTTCTACCAGTGTAGTAGAGCGCGGGACACGTATTAATACGTTCTTTATAGACGAGCAGTAGAATGCGGGTAACGTATAAATACATAAACTAAAGTTATCGTAATTTTACTGAACGTTGCCATTTGCGCAAAAAATTAGCAAAAATGGCCCGCGCCACCCGTTAGCGCACGATAAAAACTACCCGCAAACAATGTGTTAAAACAATGTACTCCATTCTCCACTAGCAATAGCAAATGCCTGTGTCCTGTTCCACATCTACACTAATAAAAGAGAAACATGCAAATTGGTGTCACTCCGCTACACCCACCAGCCAATCAGATGAGTATGCAAATTAACCCAACAAAGATGGCAGTTAATTTGCATATACAGGTGCAGAGCAAAGACTGAAGACAACCGAAGATGACTGAAGACTGAAGAGGCTTGGCTTCTCCGCTGCGGCCAGACCAAAGGCCTGGGTCCTGGGTGCCAGAGGAAAACCGGTGCCAGCAGCCAGGGGAAGGAAGGCCTATTGCGCGAATTTTCGTGCAATGGGCCTCTAGTATTAAATAAAGCACATTCCTACAAGGGCTGGCTGTCAATTTTTTATTTTTTTATTTCTACTCTCCAATTTGGGACAAGCGTCCAAGGGAAAGCTGTGCATTGGCCCAACATCTCTGACTCCGGAAACAGGCAGCTCCTCAGAGCTCTGGCAGCTACAGTCACGGCACGAACTAGGAAGAAAACCAGAACACAGGGGATTTGGTCCCTGCTAAATGCTTGCATTAACTCTGGATGTTGTCCCTCCAGAGCTCAAATCTCACGCTGAACCTAAAATGGAAGGGTCCCTCCCCCCGATGCCTCTTGGATTGAGGAGCTCCTAACCCTGAGATGGTGCACTGAAGAAACTCAAAGTCACAACACAGAGCATCTTCCTGCAGCCTAATGGAAACAATTATAAACAGTAAGATAATACATGCTAAAGATGTGTGGATTTTTAAGATTCTGATAATAGCAACAATAAAGGTAGTAATACTAGACAGTAACATTTATTGACTACTCTCATTTGACTGTCACAGCAACCCTCAGAGATAGGGATATATTATCCCCTTCATACTGATGAGGAAACTGAGGCTTAGAGAAGTGCAGTAAATTGTGCAAAGGCATATAATTATAGTTCAGAGGTGGGATTCTACCCAAGATCTAGCCAGTTACTGTGGCATCGGATGAGAACCTATAGAAGTCTAGAGGAGCCAGGTGGGCTGTGTGAATAAAGCAGGCTGCAGACTGTTAGACAACTGAGCCAGGTATAGAAAGACAAGAGACCATGAGGCTGCCTTTGTTTCTGCTAGCTTTCCACCTGGTTCCTATTCCATGGGAGGCCCCTCATGGATAGAAAGATCCCTGTTCATTTGCATTGGTAAGTTTCTATTGCTTCCAAAGCATGACAAAAACAATGGGCACCGAGGTGAAGAGGGAAAAGGTGTGTAGTACCTCCTCCTCGCTAGTATACTCCAATTATTTTTATCTAGGTGCTCCTCCCTCCCATGCAATCCTTTTGTTTCAGGATATCCCTTCCATTGATTTTTAGACAGAGTGGAAGGGAAGGAGAAGGAGAAGGAGAGAGAGAGAGAGAGAGAGAGAGAGAGAGAGAGAGAGAGAGAGACATGAAACATCAATTGGTTGCCCCCACATATGCCCCGACCGGGGCCAGGGAGCGAACCTGCAACCGAGGTGCATGCCCTTGGCTGGGAATCAAACCCCATGACCCTTCAGTCCACAGGCCAACACTCTAATCACTGAGCCAAACCAGCCAGGGCAAGAATAAATTTTATTATATGTAAATAATATCTCAATAAACCTGAGAATTAAAATTTCTCCTTTAGAGAAACATTCACATATGGCATTTATGAGGATCATATGCCTTATCAATATTGCAGTACTGTTTATAATAAAGAAAACTGGAAACCACCAGAACATCTGTCAAAAAGGGAAAAGCTAAATAGAATACAGTGTAATCATAAGGTGGAAGTTGATACAATAGTTCAAAGGAATATGGCATATATATACGTATATATTTATATGTTATGGATAAAGTTTAGAAACAGTCTAATTAAGCAAAAAAGATAAGGGCACAACGGTTCACACAGAATGAAAGCATGTATGTAAAAGCAGATATATGAGACCATACTATGCAGGCTTTGTGAGTACACAGGTAGGTACCTAAAGGGATCTCTTCAAAGTCAAGAAAAATACTCAGCTCAGTGATGACACTCATTGCCTCTGGAGAAGGCAAAAGACACCAGGATTGAACAGGGTGGCCAGAAAGGAGGTGAGCTCTGCCGTTTTCCCTCCATAGAGAAATCTACTCATTAATTACCTGTGTGATTAAAAATTAATAATGTGTAATTTATGTGAGAAGTAAACAGAGGTTGTAAGTATGAAATCATAGGTGCTTTTTATTAAATTTATTGGGGTGACATTGGTTAATAAGATCATATAGGTTGCAAGTGTACATTATAGCTTTTTAATACATGTGCTCATTTGTGCAACCCTGCACCCAACCTACATGTACACACACACACACATACACACACACACGCAAACACACGCAAACACACACAGAGGTGATCTTACCAATTTGGATTTTCCATACTTTCCCGGAAGACAGACTCTTCCTTCATGGATGCATACTGTGTCCACGTAAGGCAGTGACTCTGGATAGCCATGCTTCTTTTCTGGGGATTGAGCCACGATTCCTCTTCTAACTGGATATTGGGTATCTTTAAAATGCTCACCTGTCCAACAGAGGGAGGACAGCTTTCTCAATTTCGGAAGAGCAGGCTACATAAAGACTGCACCCAGAAGTGCTCTCAGTCTTGGATAATTAAGAGGAGAAATGATCCTAATATGTGGCTGTAAGTCCTTGATAATCAAACATACTATGACCTTACTAAGTGCTGGTGAGGATGTGCAAATGGCCCGGGATTTATGCAGGCCGTTCAGTCCTTGGCCTGATTTCCCTAACTGCTAAGCACTAAGCAAATTATCACCCTCCTCCGCGTCTCCTCTAGGGCTGGTTATGGCCTTCTTAAATTGACGAATTCTAACTGGGCCCACTATGGGCTCATGGGCAGGACGATACAGGTAAAATATTTTCTTCATTTTAAACTCTGTCTATACCTAGGAATGTCTGCTTTCCTAGGTAGAGGAGACATGGAAAATTGCAAAGGCAGAACTGTACAAGTCAGAGGTGTCCTTAAATTATTTAAGAACTGAGATACAACACAAAGTTGAATGCCTTTTTAAATAATAGATTCAAAGCACGTATATAGGTCAAAGGCAGGCAGGGCACGCACTTGGCGGGAAAAGCCAGTAAGAATTTGCTGTACAAATTGCAACACAGTTTACCACCTGGAAAATAAAAGAAAGCTCATTTTCATTGTCATATCACCCTTCTTTCCACTAAAGAATGTGACAGAAGTGATAGAAGCCGCCATTTTTCCTGCAGATGGCACAGCGATGTCATTTCCAAGCTCGTGGGCAAGAGCCCAGCTGGGCTCCACGTCACACACAGAATCACTTCCGGGCAGAAACAACCATCTGAGACATTTTTAAAACTGTGAATCAGGATGCTCTCCTCGTATTTCCTAATGATTCTAAAAAGGCTCTTGTCGCTAATTCCTCTACAGTTCGAGCAATGTGATTTAAAATTTCCACTTACCTTTTTTTCCAACAATCACCAGTGTGCTGAAGGATTTCAAGGAGAGAAAACAATTTGCTATCATGAAGATTTCATCATCAACACCATCACTTTACAGAAACATACACAAAAAGGCTTACGGAGAGCATCGAGAGCATCTGCTCCCTGAAATAACAGTCCTCCCTGAGAGTGACAGAACTGAAGCTTTTACCTCTCCCACTAAAGATCTGACAACATATCTACCGTCTGCCCACCTCTGATCACTATTACTTAAGAGTCACAGCTAACCATGGACAGATAAGGAAAGATGGTCACTTGATGTCAAATGTCCAAGGTATCTTTAAAATAAGTGCAGACCAGCTCTATGTCCACTAAGAGTCATCCACAAAAGAGAAAAACACAGAACCAGACAGGAAAAAAACTATCTCCAGGGGCATCTGCCAAAACTGAGGCTGGCCCTGGCTGGTGTGGCTCGGTTGGTTGGGTGTCATCCCATGCACTGAAAGGTGGCTGGTGAGATTCCAGGTTGGGGCACATGCCCAGGTTGCAGTCTCGATCTCCTGTAGGGAGCGTGCAGGAGGCAGCCGGTCAATGTTTTGCTCTCACGTTGGTGTTTCTCTCTCCCTCCCTCTTCCTTCCTTTCTCTATGAAACCAATAAAAAATCTTTTTTTAAGCATTATTTCTCATGCCTGACCTCAGACTGGTTTCTAAGGCAGTGAAAATGGCTCCAGGCAGCAGGCCCTCAGAGGTTCATGAAAAGGAGGAGGTAAAAACTGAGGCTGATATAACAGACCTTTCTTCTCTGAAGAGCTATGAGGCAAGAGAACTGGAAACATTCTAACGCTCCTTTCCATCAGAAAACGCTCTTTTCATGACTATTAGAAAATTACCCAATGTTACACCAAAGCTGCTAACATTTTGAAATGAATTTACCTTCCTTAAAATTTCTGGAACCACATTCCGACAGATTGCAATCCTCTTTCTATAGATGATCCCTGTTGACACATCTAGAAACAGAAAAATTTTACACTCAAAAGAATATTTAAGGAAATGTACGCTTGTCTTAGGATCAATAAAACTTTGAATGTCGATCTCCATTTCCTATATGTAGAATTTAAAAAACAAACAAAACATTTAACTCAAAACTTAGGGTCTCTGACCACTTTTCTGGGCCAAATCATTCCAAATACACTTATCTGTGATCAAGGAATATGTGTAAACAGCTACTCACAAGTGCACATTCTAAAGAGTCAAGGATAAAAGATCACAAATTGTTCACTGCTGTGAACTATCAATGTCAACACTCCAATGACAATGGCCAGTGAGCCTCCTGCTCAACTCCAACAAAGAGAATAGTTTAACAAAAAAAAAGGAGAAGACTCCCCGAGACTGGAACTACTGTTTTGGAAGGAAGTTTCCAGAACACCAGGAATGTAAAAAAAAAAAAAAAAAAAAAAATGAAATGAAATGAAAAGAAAAGAAAGAATGAAACCACTCAATAAATGTGAGTTCAGAAAAAGTTAGAGAAAAAGATAAACTTTGAAGCATTGTCGTTTGCGCTGTGAATTCCTGTGACTAGGCCACACTCCTAGGAGGTTTCTCACGGCTCTGGCTACAGGAGCCCTGAACCTTGGTGCAAACAAGCTTCTGACGGGAAGCTGTTGACAGGGTAAGAGACTGATTTGTCTTCTCTGCCGATCAGCACTCCTCCTGCCATCTCATCCAATGTTTGCAGCACACATACTGAAATGGATGAGCCACTCCTACAGGCAAAGATGCCCTGGTCGATGGTGGAAATTATAATTAATGTTCCTTTGCCACTCTGGAATATGCACATTGTTCTCTCATTTGATCTTCACAACAACCTAAAAGCAGGTTTATTATTTTCCCATTGAACAGATGAAGAGCCTGAGCCTCCAAGAAGTTAGGTTATAGTAACAAAATCAGGACTTGAAATCAGGACTTGCCAAATAACAAGTTTCTCCCACACTGAGTGCAGGCACCTGAGAAAATGTGTGTTTTTTAATGTTTTTATAAGAGTTGTGGAAGTGCAGAGAATAACCTCACAAGCAAAAGACAGTTTTCTGTTCACCGAGCACAGAGGCCTCAGCGTCATGTAATGAAAAGTACCCTCATACGTTTACTCCAAAGGCTCTGGAACATGTCACATTGGGGGCAGAGTGTCTCCAAAGGTTTAGAGATGGATTGTTCCCATCATTATAGTTCCCTGCAGTGCCCAGGTCTCAAGTTCAAATACCGAGAGAGAAAACGCTTCCACAGGAGATATGAGGGACAGAGAAAAGACTCTTATACTCTAGTCCAGGGTCAGTAAACATTTTCTGTAAAGGGCCAGGTGGTTTCAGGTTTTGTGAGCCTTACAGTCTCTGTTGCAAAAACTCAACTCTGCTGTTGTCACCAGGAAGCAGCCATAGATAAAATATAAACAAACAGGCATGGCAGAGTACCAATAAAACTTTATTGACAACAACAGGCCACACAAGCATAATATATCATCACTTGCTCTTGTCAATACTGAAACACAGTAAGTACAGTTATGGCGCCATAATCGATCACTTTACAGTCACATCTCACACACATGCTATTAACCATCTGCCATCTCTAAAATGATATATGAATATGTTACAGGATATAATCATGCAAACTTGGACAAGTTATTTTTCTCTCTCTCTACCTTGGTTTCTTCATTTATTAAATAGAAGTAACCATAATACCTACCCCATACATTGTTTTGAAGATTACATGAGTTAATAAAAGAAAATGTGGCTGGCACATATTAAGTGCTCAAAAATGTTAGATGTTATAATTGTCATCAATGAATTATTAACTGAGAAAGTGGCAAGAGCATAGTAGGCAAGCCTTCTACTGCTAGAAGTGCTCAGTGCTCTCTTCTCTCGGTCACCTCAAATATAGAATTACACCTGTTTAAAACGTAACAGGCTATACACACACCACAAACAAACACACATCTTTACAAAAATCAGGATCAATGAAGTGACGTGAATTCAGAGAACTTACCTCTTTTTTCCTCCACGGTATTTACCGCGATGACATTTTTATCCATGGGGTTGGGATACTAAAAGAAAGCACATAGAGAAGAATTAGCATCCATCTTTCACCAAGGTGAACTCTTCCGTAGTAACCACAGATATGCACAGGAACAGTAAATATTCTCCAAGCAATGTTTAAGGCCCGTTTTCAATCAAGGGCCTTCATTTTACTACTTCAGCCCAGGTAAGTAAGAGGCTAAAAACAGCTGGGCCTGAATGAACTCTAGGAGGAAGCTTTCTTAGACCCAACCTAGCCCTGGATGCAGAGGGGGAGGTTAGGTTAAGCTAATCAATAATTAATACTAGCAATATTGAACCAGCCTTAAATCAAGAGTGTTCTTTGTGCCAGCCATGGTGCTAAAGGCTTTACTCGCACAGTCTTGTTTCAATCCCCTAGCAGCCTCTTTGTTGTGACTTGGTTCTGTGATATCATTATCCCACCTTTCAGAAATGGAAACTGAATAAAGGTCAAAGAGCTTAAGGTCACCAGCTAGTGCGTGGAGAGCCAGGGAATTCAACCCGGCCTAACACAGAGTGAATTCCTTCACTACTGTCCTATACCACTGCCTGGTAGCTGGATTAGCATCACAGGAATACAACCCTAGGAGTAGTCTATGCCAGGTCCTCAATAAACAGTTTATTGATGGACTACATTCCCCTGAAGGACAGTTTGGATATAATAAGCCTGCTAGTAGCTACCATTTTTGTCCTAGGCAGTGTATATATTTTCAGTTTAATTCTCAAACCTATCCCAAGACATACATGCTGTTTTTCCCCTTTCACAAGTGAGAATTAAGACTTGGATAAAGTAAGTAATTTTCTCAAAATCAGCCTGCTAATGAGCACTAAGAGTGTAATGTACCCACAGATGCTCTGTTGCCTTCAATGTCCATGTCCACTTAACCTACACCCAAATCAGTTACTCAAATCCAACCCTTTCCATTGCTCAGATGCAAAAAGAGAGATTTAGGGAGCGGAAGTGACTTTCTCAAAGCCACAGGACAGGTTGGCGGCTGACTCGGGCCTGCTGAGCACCCCTTGGACTCTTTTCCCAGAGGTTTACTGCTTTATCATGTGACCAAATCTGAAAAGAAAAGTACAGGAAGTCTTATCCAAGACATCATAAGGGGGAGGTGAGAGCAGCAAAGAGGCTGGAGGGCAAAAGAAAAGGGTCCTCCACCTGGCAAACTTGGACTATAAGTCTTCTGAACCTCAGGAAAGAGTAGGCAAAACGCAGTGAGTGTGGGTCTCCCCCACCATGCATAGCTGGGTGCGTGCGTGCTTGTGAGTGTGAGTGTGAGTGTGTGTGTGTGTGTGTGTGTGTAAGAGGCTCATTGATTGACTGACTTTGAGTTTATCGAAAAGGTCCTTCACCTTCACACATTCTTTAAGACAGGGGTCCTCAAACTTTTTAAACAGGGGGCCAGTTCACTGTCCCTCAGACCGTTGGAGGGCCGGACTATAGTTTAAAAAAAAAAACTATGAACAAATTCCTATGCACACTGCACATATCTTATTTTGAAGTAAAAAAAACAAAACAGGAACAAATACAATATTTGTATTTGCATGTGGCCCACAGGCCGTAGTTTGAGGACCCCTGCTTTAAGATACCTGTGGCCCCAAAGGACACTAGATTAGAACAGAGGCTGAGAGAGCAGGAACATGGTCTGTCCCGGCCACTCCTGTATCTCTACCACCTGCACAGTGTCTGGCGCCAGTGGACACTCAATAAATATTCGCTGAATGAAGGAATGATTTGGCAGATAAACCTGACTGACCTCAGGGATCAATTTACTTCTTGTTTGGGAACCAATCTGAGAAAAGCAATCCTAGTCCTCAGCAGCCTCACACCTCGTCATGCCCGGTGCCACAAACTGTCATTCACACTTCCATCCTGGCAACTACAATCCTGATAACTAATCAAAAACGGCTTTTTAAATAGTTATTCATTCTTTCATTTATTTTTGCTCTGGGAAGAAAATGCTCAAAATTATGATGACTGCTTTCTCAAAATTTAGCCTTCAGTATTTCCTGAAGATAATGTCCACTACAAATGGTTGGGTTTAGCTGTTCTGTTCCTCATTCAGGGGCCTCACCTCACCTACACAGCACCCGTGAAGCAAAGGCAATATCTGAGATACACAGATGCCCTGAATTGTGTGTGTGTGTGTATGTGTGTGTACTAGAACTTTCACACTAATGTAAAGTGAGAGTACTTCCTTTACTACAGTCCTAGTTTGCTCATTTTTTACTCATCAGTACATCCTGACCAAATATTGTACATACAATGTAAGTTGTAGGAAGATTACTGAACTAAATTATGAAAGAGATTGCACATATAATCACTAGAGAAGGGCAGTGATCAAAGGTCCTTATTACTTATTACTTCAGTCCTTATTACTTCACTTAGTTATCAGGGAAATTCCTAGAGTATAATAAACTCAGAAATGTCACACTTTTACATAATTCTTATATTTGTTTACTAAGTCAAAGGGTTTCAGTTTAAATAATAGAGAAAACTCTATTTATTCTTCATTCAACAGTTTTTTAAGTAACTGCCATGCCAGGCACTGTTCCAGACACTGAGAATATAGTAATAAAATAAACAAAATTGTAGCCACTTAGAGAGTTCACATGTTAGTTGGGGGAACAAATGACACACACACACACACACACACACACGAAGAAAATAAATCAGACTAAGGAATAAGAGGGGAATAAAAATTGTGGAGAGAGGCCACTGTAAAATAAATAAGTGGTCACCCATTAGATAATGCTTGTGAGTAACAAAAGTAAAATGGAAGTTTTATTAACCAAACACAAAAGATCCTGAACTATTCATTCCAGTAAAATCATCTGCAAGATTCGAGTCATTTTCCTATGCAACTACTTTTGGAGTTGGATAGTCATGAGCCTCACGTTTCCAGACAAGAACGGGAAAAAAACATCAGAGGTTTGTTGACAACAGCTAAACACCATGACATAAAAGGCAAGTGTTTGAACTTGCTTAAAAGTAAGGATTTATTGTGCTGAGGCTCCCCCTATCTGGCATTACTTGAAATGATCTGACATCATCTTGTGGTAACTTGACTATTCATGATTTAATTCACAGAAATGTATCTGAAGTCAGATAAGGGGTTGAGAGAGGGAAAGCTGCTCAGAGAGGTGACAGTGGAATGGATCGAGCTAGGTCAGCAGCAGCCCACTGAAGACTTACTGAGCATCTACTGTGGCACTGCAGGGTGCTGCATTAGAGACTCCTATACGTACTATCTCATTTAGTCACCTCCAAAACAGTAAACCTATTAACAAGTGTCAAAATAAGGAGTTTTTGTGTTAAAAGCACAATGGGATGGTGTAAAACCTGCACACAGCAAGGGCAGGCTTGGATTGTCCAGTCCCCACTCCACACTAGAAACTCTCATGAAAGCACAGTGGTCTGATGACCCAGATCTCTTCCAAAAACCCTGCCACCCTTGGACTTGGCTCAGGGGATCACAAACTGCAGTGGCATAAGAATTACTGCATGGGCCTGTGCACCTTTGCCACGCATGCCATATTTTCTGGGTGACTTAAGAGATTTTTTAAGGTATATTTAACTTCATTTTGAACTTAGGATTTTCACTTTCTTCACAGAATGCATAAACTAACTCCTTTCCCCAAGATACCAATCTATTGCAAATAATCACTGTATGCATTACATGTATGTAACATCTAACAAGAGTAAAATGTAGACTCTCCCACATTGGCATAAAAACCTTGCTTTCATTTATTTTTACATATTAAAAGGTAAGAGGCCGAAAACTTGCAAAATACTGGGTAAAAGCAAAATATACATGAAAACAAACACACAGCTATGAAAGTGAGTGGCCAAGAAATTGAGTCCATCTAATTACAGGAAAAACACTCAATACATGTGTGAGAGGAGCTTCATGAAGATATAGTATTTACCTTTCCTATTTATAGGAGGAAAAAAATATCCTATCTAATAAAGATGGAATATGCAAATTGACTGTAACTCTGCGACAAAGATGGTGGCACCCACAGCCAATAAGGAGGGAATATGCAAATTGATGCGACAAGGCGAGAGGCGGAAGGCGGCTCCAGCCGGAGCGAAGTCAGTGCCGGCAGCCAGGGGAAGGAAGGCCTATTCTTGCACGAATCTTCATGCATCGGGCTTCTAGTGCATATATATATATATATATATATAAGCTTTCATAAAGCCTCCCCTTAAGATAGTAAGGAGTTAGTAAAGTATCAACTTTCCTAAAACCTCAGAAGTCAATACACTCCTCACCCCACTCCACCTCCCAAAAAAGTCAATGACCTCAAAAAGAGTCATTGTTTACCAACTTCCAAATGGCATAATCCAAGAGAGCACAGGAAGCAGCTGAGCTGACAGATCTGTATGATCAGTTCTGCAAAGACAACTAAAAAAAATCTGATATATTAACATCCCTGTTAAGCACTAAAGGAATCCTTGCTACCTAGGCTGCTGAAAAGAGATTTGGTGTATAGCTACACAAAGAAATCACTATGGGCTAGGCCAAATTCCCTTTACAAGCTACATGCAATAGTCTACCTTAAAGGAAAAGCCAAGTTAATTTTATACCAATATCAATGGGGTGGTTGATTAATCAAAATTTCAATGATAAAATAACTAACAGTGGTGAAGTGAATAGATATTTTGAATGGCTGTTCATTGGCCTTTCAGGCCAGTAGGATGATGAAGTAGAAAGAACAAAGGACCAGGAGCTAAGACATGCAGACCACGATGCTGCCATCTGAGAAGCCAGGGTAAGGGACCACCAGATGACCCTCAAAGGCCCTCTGGCTGGGAAGTTATCATGCTACACAAAGGCCAATCACCGTCACATTTCCCTCATTCATTCAAAATTGTCCTAATAATTGGGATACAAAGGGAAATCCTCTTATCTCAACATGTAATGCATTTATAAACCCAATGCATTAAAGATAAATCAAAGTCTCCAAAATTACTGACCAGTACTCTTCACAGCGCCATGGTTTGAAAGACTAATGAACTCTCCCACGTCAGAGGAGACTAAGACATGAAAACTAAATGCAATGTGGGGTCCTGGATTGGGTCCTATTCTGGAAAAACAGTATTAGTGGACAACGGCCAAAGTCTGAATAAGGTCTGTAGATTAGTTAACATTGTATCAATGTTATTTCCATGGTTTTAAAAATTATACATGGTTTGGGGAAGCTGGGTAAAGAGCATATTGGAATTCTTTGCTGTTTTTGCGACATTTAATAAGTTAAATTATTTCTAAATTCAAAATTAAGAAATAAATAACAAAATTAAAATGAAGTCACAAAGTGTTGAAACAGAATTTTAGAATCTGAATTCTGAAACAGAGTTTTAGAATCCAAGAGACCTCAGTTTGAAGCCCATCTGTGGGAGTCTTGGGCAAATTACTTTAATCTCAGTCTGACTTAGTTTCTTCATCTGTAAAATTAGACAAAAATACCTATCTCCAAAAGTAGTTATATGAATTAAAGAAAATAATTTTATATAAAGTATAGCATCTGGCACCATGCAGGTCCTCAATGAACAGTAGCTGGTTTTGCTACTAAAGAATGAATCAACATTTTTTGACACTTTGTTTCAAGGCTTCTAGAGATCAACCGAAGGACTTGTATGCATGCATATAAGCATAAGGTGGGGGATTGTCAAGGGGGGGGGGACATATGTAATACTCTTTGTAATACTTTAAGCAATAAAACAAAATTTTTTTTAAAAAGGCTTCAGTCATTATCTTGCAATTTACTGTGGTGTGGCATTAAGTATATTACTGGTATCCATCTGTAATCCAAATATAGTTAAATGATGGTTTAAAACTATGGGAAGATATTTCTTCCTTTCCTAGACTAGTAAAACCTCACAAGCTATGCTTTAGCAATTCAGAATTTGTATAAGATACAAGTCTTCCCTGACACACCCCTCCCCACTAGAATTAGCGAAAGCACCACATCGGAGAAATAAGAGTAGTAGAGAGAAGATTTACTTTATTAAAAAGGCATCAAACTCTAAATATCCTAAAAGTTCTCTCAGATTTATAATTAAACTACAAACCTTGCCTCACACTGTATGCCTGTGCTATGTCCCTGAGAAAATACTTATCGCAGAAAATCAATATATTTCCCTCTGTCCCCCTTCCCAGTAAGCCCCTTGAGGCCAGGGCCATGTTTTAGTTACCTTCTCATCTCCCAGGGCACACACTTATTATGGATGTCTATTAGTAGACATATAATGAATGTTTAACTACTAGTACTTGGATAGTTTAAAATCTCCTGTCTTTTGTGCACTGATTAAGCTAAAGCCTCCCTGAGATAAGTTACCAAGTGTACTTTAATGTTCTATAAATGACATTTTAAAAATAAGTCATGATTCAAATATGCAACTTTATTCATGCTCACTCTAACCTTTATTACTCCAAGTTAGTAAAGATGTCTGCAGATTACTTCTCTAGGCTTTTAATTTTTAGGTTCATGAAATCTTGTGATAAATTAATAGTAGTAGTAGTAGTAGTAGCATTACTATCATAATGTATAACAAGTACTTTTAAAGCACCTACTGTGTGCCAACATTAAGCTATGCATATGTATGTGCATTATCCAATTTATTTCCCCCAATTCCAGATGATAGCTTTTTGTTCTTCTGATTTTGCAAACTGAGGCATAGAAAAATGAACTGACTTGCCTAAGCTCACACAACTACAAGCACTCTGGACCCCTATCTGATGTCAGAGCCCATGCTCCTCATGTCTGTACCATTCCCCTCCACATCGTGCCTAATCTTCTAGGAGAATTGAGGATAAGAAGGTAAAAGGTAACAAACACTATTACAGTGTGAGCCAAAAGAATAACAACCATTATGTTAAACTAGGCCTTATCATTTGTCACATCATTTATTCTGGAAATGTGGATTCACCCCAAATATTTCAGGAGCTCTGCAGAGGGAGACGTTCCAGACAAGTAAGTGTCAGATTTGCAAGGGGGAAGAGATAGGATCAGAAATGGAAACGTTATTAATTACCCAATCAACTTTCTACTCTAAATGGAAATAGCATTCATAAATCCCCTTTATGAGTTTAAGGGAAAACACTCAAAAGCATTATGTTTAGCACATCAGACTGCTGGCTAGAATAAATAAAACCCGAGGTCACTGTTTAAGCAAAGAAATTATTTTAATCTGTCCATTTTATTACAGTCCACAAAGTAAGGGCATGTTACTAAATCCCACACTGACTTGGTCTGAAATTATATAAGGCTAAATCCCAGAGGAGTGTTTCATTCATTCACTCAATAAGGATTTGTTGAGTGCCTACTATGTTCCAGGATCTCTTTGGATACTTGGGATACATCAGGAAGAAATGACAGAATCCCTGCCCATGAAGCTTACCCTCTATTCACTCTTTTGCCTGTAGCATAGAAAGAAAATCAACCGATCAACTCTATGGTAAGAAAAACTGTAACTTCTGCGGCCTCGTTTGAGGATCAACAAGAAAATCCAGTCAAATGACTTTAAATTTCTGGTGTACAAAATTTAAGAAGTCTTTGAATCCAGCTCATGAAAGGTAAGCCCATTAAACAGACCCATGTGGGCTTCCAGAGATGAGTGAGCTTCTGGACGGCTACGTTCCTCTATGCAACTTTGGGTTCACTTGTCATGCAAAGACAGAACACAATATACACTGTCAAGTGCATTGACACTATAGTTCATGGACAGCACAGCTTAGCATTGGATGAATAAGCCATTTCGGGTTTCAGAGTATTCCTCCACGAAGAGTTCGTTGAGAAACACTATACACTTTTCATGAACAAAGAGTGCTGTGCTGTTTGTTTTCAAGGTGCCACTTAGCTTTGAAAGCATGTAGCTAATATTTTGCCTGTGGTACCCAACAGGCAGGTGTAAGAGCAAACACTTCTCAGGCTTTAAAAATAGTAGTATATAATAACTTGGAAGGCAAGTCCTAACATACCAAAAGCCACAGATCAGGAGACTCTATTTAAAACAGAACCTCCTTGGCGCTGAAGAGGCCTCAAACATACCATTGTGCAAAACCAGATCCAAGGCTTCCCAGAGATCCTCATGTGATTGTCCCTTCTGCCAAGTGCTTTCCTTTGAAAACACTATAAGACGACTAAAAAGGAAGTGTACTATGCCAAAAAAAAAGATCATTCAGACAACTTTTAGGCTTATAAAAAGCTTATGCTTGTCAAACTGCTACGCATTTGGTCTTCCCACAATCCTGGGAGATAGGTGGGGTACCTGGCGTTCACAGATGAGAAATTAAGATGGTAGGGTCACCTTAGATGGCCGTGCATGGAGCTCCTTGCACAAGGGCTGCCTGCACTAGGGCTGTAGCCACCTGGAGGAAGGAGCACCCTTTTGTAATTTGCATAAACAGACCCTTTACTTTCCTCGAGCCCTGTTTACTGTGAGCTTGTGCAATAAGAACCCTAGGTGATGCCTCTTTCTAATTTGCACAAGGGCACAGCATAGGCTGGTGGAACTGTTAGCCTAAGCCACCTGAAAACTGCTTCTTTTTTTTTTTTTAATTTATTGATTTCAGAGAGGGGAGGGGGGGGGACAGATAGAAAAATCAATGATGAGAGAGAATCATTGATCGGCTGCCTCCTGCACACCCCCTACTGGGGATCGAGCCCGCAACCTGGGCATGTGCCCTTTGCCGGAATCCAACCTGGGACCCTTTAGTCCGCAGGCCGACGCTCTATCCACTGAGCCAAACCGACTAGGGCTGAAAACTGCTTTTAACAGGGACAGCACAATGACTGAGTCCAGGTCTACTGATTTCCGGTTCATGGCTTTGTGGTAGGCAGTTGGACAGACATGAGCAGAGCAAGGACGATGGGCCAGGAATAGAAGGTCACCAGGGCAGAAAACAAGGACCGCACCCCCACTCCCCCGGGTAATCTTTCCTTCCCAGGATATTGCTGGTCATGTGGGTTAGACCCCCTGACTTTTCACATCGCTGGTCATGAGGTTCAGACCTTCCCCTGACCTTTCCTCCCCTGACATGTCGCTAGTCATGAGGGTTAGACCCTCTGAGAGGGGGGATGAACAAGGGGGCCAGAGAACAGCCCTTA
The DNA here is from genome assembly GCF_000412655.1 of Myotis brandtii. Taxonomy (NCBI): domain Eukaryota; kingdom Metazoa; phylum Chordata; class Mammalia; order Chiroptera; family Vespertilionidae; genus Myotis; species Myotis brandtii. The sequence continues at coordinate 1,080,442 of NW_005371920.1, read as the reverse complement.
AGCATTAAGCCCCCAGGACAATGAGGTTCTGACCTGCATCAAAGACATCTAGGCTTTTGTTGTGCTTGGGATCCAGGCCCAGAAAAGCAGCAAAACCAGACAAGCACACCACAGCTGACCTCAGGACCAGCAGCACTGACTAATGATCCCTGCCCTGGCGCCAACCAATCAATGGGACCACAACCCTGAAAGGACACACCTGGAAAGCTGCTGTTAAGATCCTCCCCTGGGACACCACCCCCACTAAAATCCGACCCTTAAAACCCCTTAGGACAGAGGACATTTCCCCTCCCCATCCTCCTCCTCTGCCCCCACACCCTCAGCAACATTACCTTTACCCTTCTCTCTAAGATCCAAGGGCCCCTTCTTTTGCCTCCGTAACTTGTTTCCTAAGCCCATTTCTTCTACCACTCACTTCTTCTTCCTCTGTGACTTTCTTCATAAACTTCCTCTTATGGTTTGAGTCTTGGCTCTGAATTCTTTCCTAGCCAGAACTCAAGTACTGAGGTGGCTGAACCAAGGTCCAGTCTGACCCCACCGGTCTAACTCCACTGGTCTAACACCTGGTGTCATTCTCGCCACCACCAACAGCTTTAAATAATATAAGATGAAGATTCTCACAGACATTGGATTTACCAATGTCTCAGAACTAGTCACATAGCCCCTCCCAGGGATCTGTGAAGATTGCTTTTGAATAGAAACCACCGAAGTGTTGTGTTGTCCATAGTGTTGACACTGTCCCATCACTAGGCCTTTTCTGCCAATGTTCTCCTTCCCTTTCCCTGCCCCTACCTTCCAAAATGTCCTCCTCGGTCTTCATTTACTATGTGCCAGGCAGTTTGCTAAGTATTTTATAAGAATTCTTCTAGGTTCTAACTGAATGCAGCTATATAGGTGACCTCAGGTTATAATACATGGCACAAAAAACCTCTCAGCTGAGCCCAGTCAACCAGAGAATCGTGAGAATCCTATCATTGGTGTAAGCCTCTGAATAACAGGGGTGATTTGTTACACTGCAGCAGGTAACTGAAACACTGTATTTTCTCACCCTATCACACAGCCAAGCCATACCCTTATAGCAAGCACCAAAGGTCCACCCAGATGAATAAACCCCCAGAGAAGACTGTGGGCAACAGGAAACTGAGATTAGATAAAGAGCATAGCAGAGTTGATTCAGAAACATTTTACTACCTCAGTACAATCAGTTCTCTGTGTCCAACCAACCATGGATTGAAAATAGTTGGGGGGAGGGGGGGGCGCGGAATCCCAGGACATTCCAATAAGCAAAACTTGAATTTGCCACGCAATGAGCACTACATTGAATCCACACAAATGAAGTTATGTATAGGCACACCCTACTGTAGCCTATATACAAACACAGGTTATGGGCAAATGCTATGCCATTTTATGTATGAGACTTGAACATCCTCGAATTTTGGTATCTGAGGGGGGACGGGGGTCCTGAAACCAATCCCAAGGGATACTGAGGGACGACTATAATCATCTGTGTTCTTACTGGGTACAAGCAGCACAGGCTGGTGATCAGGGTTGTGGGTTTTGGATTCAGAAATGTTGAAATCCTGGCTCTCCCACCTGCTAGCTCTGGGCACTTGGAAGAGGTGCTTAAACTTCTCCAAACCACAACTTTTCCAGACTGTGAAATGGAAGTCAATCATAATTACTTCCTGAAGCTGCTGGGAGAAGTAAACATGGTAATGCAAGAAAGCCCGTCCTCCCCTCTTCCTTTTTGCCTAGGAAATTCCTGTTCGCACTTCACCCACTATTTCACAAATGCCACTCTTTCTAGGAAGCCTTTCCTAATGGCCACCAGGATTCCACAGGCCTTCCTGCTATATTCAGTCACAGTACCACAAACTTGCCCTGTATAAATACTCATCACAAATTGAAACTGCGTTCATTCTGTTAATCATTTATTAACGTCACTCTCACCCAGAAGAAGCCATCAGCTCCACAGAGCCTAGCACACAGAGGAAAGTATTTCTAAACACCTGTTCAATGAAAATAAAGAGAGAAAAAACAACACATTTAGCCCAGAATCTTGACAAGCGCCAAGTGCTATAGATGAGAGCTCAGCACTGTGCTATGTGCTTCTTCAAGAGTATGCACAGTGGAAGCTTATCGTCTAATGAGGGTGAAAGGTGCGTGCAGAACTACCCAACACTGTAGACAAGTGGTTCTCAACCTGTGGGTCGCGACCCCTTTGGGGGTCGAACGACCCTTTCACAGGGATCGCCTAAATATATCCTGCATATCAGATATTTACATTACGATTCATTAACAGTAGCAAAATTACAGTTATGAAGTAGCAACGAAAATAATTTTATGGTTGGGGGTCACAACATGAGGAACTGTATTAAAGGGTCGCGGCATTAGGAAGGTTGAGAACCACTGCTGTGGACGATGGTCACAGTGCCCCTCCAGTTCTGACAAGAAGGAGATCACCTCCTGATGAGGACAATCCAGAAAGGCTTTCCAAGGAGCATTAGAGAATCTACCCTCCCGGGTGCCAATCCTAACAACAAAAAAGGGTGTTCCCTACTTCTTTTTTGGACCCAGAAGCCTGGCCTAAGGCAAGGACTACATCAGGTCACTAATTCGGGCTTCATTCATCATTCCTCAGATTTTTTTTATTGAGCACCTAGTAGGTGCCATGAACAAGCTGGCATCTCCCCCCACCTCCCCAAACAGGCCTCCATGGTGACATCATGTTCACCAGCATCCTACTCACTCCTTTGTGACCTGGGCCCCCAACTTCATAATCTCCTCTAATGAAAGTCAGGTCTTATCACTAAAAAAATTTCCACCTTCCTCCTCCAGCATCTCCCTTAGGTGTGCTCCCACGCAGCATATGGCGCGCACTGCCTGGCGGCTGCTGCTTAATGCACCTTGGTGAGATCTTGCTTAAGAATGTGAAAGCTGGAGGGACACCTGGAAGGTCTCTGGTACAACGCTCAGCTGAGACGCAGATAGGAGGCCTGCAGAGAAGATGACCTTTGACCAAGGTCATCAAGTGAACTAACCAAAGGTAAAGCCAGACTAGAGTCCAGGGCCCCACCCCCAGGCCTGGGTGCTTTTGATTTTTCAAAGAAATTTCCCATCATCCTATTGCCAGGAACCTCGGTCCTCCTCGGAGGAGCCGTTGGCATAAAGAGGGCCACTGAGTACTGGGGCCAGGGTGCTCCGATACAGGAGTACAAACAGCAGCATTTTAGAGGCACCGGTCACTGGGATAAGCACTTATCTCACCTGATTCCTCACAACCAACCGTGGGAGCTGATACAATTGTTTTCCCCATTTCACAGATTATGAAACCACTATTGTCCCCATTTCACAGATTACGAAACTAAGGCACGGGGAGCATAAGCCATCTGCCCCAAATCCCACAGCTGTTGGGATAAAAGAGAAGGTGGGCAGGCGATGGAAAGAATGCGGAGAAAACTTAAGAGGATGGCTTCAGTGACCCCCCACTCGCTTTTAAGGGGTCCTTGATGTTCTAGAAAGACGACAAGTCCTACCCAACATCCACGGGGCCCCGGAACCTGGGTTTCCCGTAACCCTCCCCAGGAGCCTCTCCTTCCGCTGCAGCAGAGAGTGAACGTGAGGCCGCGCACGGAGCCTTCCCGCGGCCGGAGGGGGGAGCCTTCGAGGAAACCTCCACCCTCGCCCAGCACAGCCCGGAGGCAGCACCGCAGCGGCAGGGGGGATGGTGGGCGCGGACTCTGGCGTGGGGAGCGGAGGGGGGACGAGGGGGGACACGGGGGATAAAGAGGACAAGAGGGGAGAAGAGCGGCCAGGGGAGATGGGGACGCGGGGACGGGAGGGGGAGGGACAGCTGCAC
>NW_005371920.1:1074301-1075900 GCF_000412655.1 Myotis brandtii | reverse complement strand
GGGACCCCCCTCCCCCGCGGGGTCTGCGGACCGCAGTTTCCAGGCCCGGAGCTCCCCGCCAGGCCTTGGAGCCTCGGACTTTGGGACTCGTGCCTTTGTGTCATCACTTGGTCTGGAGCCACAGGGTAAGCCGTAAACCGCTGATGGCGACCCTGAAAGAGGAATAAACACCGTAAACAGCCATCCTCCGCGCCTAGGAGCTGTCATACCACCCTCCTTGTTAGTACGGTGAGACAGGGCCCGGGCAGCTGCCTCCCAGGCTTGACTTTGGGTCTCAAGTATAGAAGCTGGCTCCAAAAATTCCTTTGCTTCTTAAAGATTAAACACCACAGAGAAAACAACAAGGAGTTAGAAAAAGAATTGTGCGTGTTCTTCACTCGGACTGTGCACATTGGATGAGAAGGAGCAAGTGATCCATTCATTCAATAAGTTCTTCACCATGCTACTTACTGAAGACCTACTATGCACCAAGCACTGTGGTAGCACTGGATTCAGCGGTAAATAAAGCACAGTCAGTAGGAGTGGTAAGCCCGGTGACTTAACCAATTAACCAAATGGGAAAATAAACAGGATAATGGATTAAAGTTGCAGGAGTGGTAGGTAGTAAGTGATGTTAGCTGGAATGAATAAGGAAGGTCTGTAAGGCGATGGCTTTTACATGTATAATTGTCTCATCTCACTTGCCCCTGACACATGGTCACACTGGTCGCAAAAGCCTAGCCTTGGATAAAGCCAGCCCTCCAGTCAGTCACTGCTTCATCCAAGCTGCTGAACAAGGGAGATATACATCCACTGCTATCAGGCCTCTGTTTTGTTTTGTTAATCCTCACCAGAGTATGTTGTTTCCATTGCTTTTCAGAGAGAGTGCAAAGGAGGGAAGGAGGGGGAGAGAGGAGAGAGAGAGAGGGAGAGAGGGAGCGGGAGAGGTGAGAGAGACACATCAACTAGTTGCCTCCTGCACGCCCCCCCCCCCCCACGACCACCACCAGGGGCGACCAGGGGTGGGGAGGGAACCACAACCCAGGTATGCAACCTTGACAGAAATCGAACTAGAGACCCTAGGGCAGGGGTGGGCAAACTTTTTGACTCAAGGGCCACAATGGGTTCTTAAACTGGACCGGAGGGCCGGAACAAAAGCATGGGTGGAGTGTTTGTGTGAACTAATATAAATTCAAAGTAAACATCATTACATAAAAGGGTACAGTCTTTTTTTTTTTAGTTTTATTCATTTCAAACGGGCCGGATCTGGCCCGCAGGCCGTAGTTTGCCCACCGCTGCCCTAGGGTGTGCAGGCTGATACTCTAACCACTTAGCCACTCCAGCCAGGACTATCAGGCCTCTTTTGAATTCATAACTACTAATGTTGTAATGTACCCTGCGAATCACATAAGGACGCCTCAAGAAGTCGAATTAAAGAGTCACATTTATTGCAAATCCGGGACGATGAGGGGGCATTTTGCTCTCCCAGATCTCATAGTGTCCGCTCCAGCCACAACACCAGATTTATATAGGCAAAGATCACAAAGGTATTGATTACATCTCAAGGTTTGGAATGAGGAACCTGGTTTGCAAAAAAGCAGTTTACAGAAGCAGACTCAG
>NW_005371920.1:1064793-1074215 GCF_000412655.1 Myotis brandtii | reverse complement strand
CTTCCCAGGTAAAGGAAAATGTGCTTTCTAAGACCAGCATGACCACAACCAATGGGATTTCACATTACAACCAATAGGGTATTTAATCGAATGGGGTGATTTATTTAATTCAGAAAATTAAAATAACTTTTCTATTATTTTAGCAAGAAAATAAGTATAGAAACCAAACAGCAGGTTAGAGTTAAAATACAGTTTCTACCTGAGATGACTACTCCCATACTTTACTAACCTCAAGGGGCCTTTAATGATGCCAGATGAAAACACTACATTTCTCTAATCCAGTGGTTCTCAACCTTCCTAATGCCGTGACCCTTTAATACAGTTCCTCATGTTGTGGTGACCCCCAACCATAAAATTATTTTCGTTGCTACTTCATAACTGTAATTTTGCTACTGTTATGAATTGTAATGTAAATATCTGATATGCAGGATGTATTTTCATTGTTCGCGACCCACAAGTTGAGAACCAGATTAGATTAGAGCAGGGGTCCTCAAACTACGGCCCACGGGCCACATGCAAATACAAATATTGTATTTGTTCCTGTATTGTTTTTTTACTTCAAAATAAGATATGTGCAGTGTGCATAGGAATTTGTTCATAGTTTTTTTTTAAACTATAGTCCGGCCCTCCAACAGTCTGAGGGACAGTGAACTGGCCCCCTGTTTAAAAAGTTTGAGGACCCCTGGATTAGAGTCTAATCCATTTAGTGTGCCACACTCCTCCCACTCTAACCTCCACCACTTCCCTCCCAGCCTTATTCTGGGGTGCTTTACCTGGCTTCCTTTTTCACTTAGTAAGTAGGAAACCTCTCTTTTCTGCATCTACCCACCCACCTGTCCAAATGCCCCGCCTTCTCTCCTGTTCTTCTGGATGAACTATGGGCACTGACCTGAGGGCCAGTCTCTCCACTTGTCCACTGAATCCAGCGATGAGTTGTCAAATGGTTAACAAACAGCTCTCAAGCCCTGATTTCTAACGCTTATGACTTCTGTGGTGTAAATGCTCCCACTGTGGCCAATGTCAGGCTACCACGGTGATGTCATTAAGTGTGGCACTGGGAGAACAAGCACAGGAGTGCACCATTGTGGGACATTGCCACCAGGCACGGACAACAGACAGAACCATGGGAACACCGATGACGGTAAATGTAGTGACATAATTAGGAAGGGATGGGTTTGGAAGACCTATTACCTTTTAAAATATAGTTTATCTAATTATAAATTTATAAAATTTAGTAATAGCTGTACTTAACCAGCAGACAGGGTTCAGAACACAGTACTCCAAAATATGGCATCTTGGGATACTGAGTATTTTAAGCTGATGGAGTTTGAGAAAACAGCAGCAACAGAAAGTTCTCACTGGCCTTCCCTTCTCCCCTGAAGCGGGTCATGAATCCGGGGTGTGGGAAGTGCCCTCCCTATGCCTGGAGGAAAGGAGCATACTTGTCTCCAGGCTGGAGGGTTCGTGGGAAGAATTTGAACAAACAGGACTTGCCAAGTTTCCCCAGTTTACTGCATTTACCTGATACTCTTTGTTCTATCCTATTGCTACGCGACGGTCCACTTTTCATCAAACCTGGCATAAAAACACCATTTTTACACGTCTTTCTTTCTTTATGAAGGCTCCCTGTCATATAAAACTTACGGGAAGTAAATAAACATGCTTTTCTCCTGTTTATATGTCTTCGTCAGTTTAATTTTCAGACCCAGCCAGGAACCCTAAGAGGGACCAGAGAATTTTTTTTCTCCCCTGCATAGCAACACGGCATCACTGAAAGTTCCTTGTCCTCTTTCTTTTTTTAAAAAAAAAATATATTTTATTGATTTTTACAGAGAGGAAGAGAGAGGGACAGAGAGTTAGAAACATCAATGAGAGAGTAACATTGATCAGCTGCCTCCTGCACGCCCCCTACTGGGGATGTGCCTGCAACCAAAGTACATGCCCTTAACCAGAATCAAACCTGGGACCCTTCAGTCCACAGGCAGACGCTCTATCCACTGAGCCAAACCAGTTAGGGCCCTTGTCCTCTTTCTTATTCAGGGACATCTTTCCAGTAATATCTCCCCCTCTGTCATGCATCATCAGTTTTGCCTCTATTAGATCATTCCAAACAGCACACAAGTAAGTATACCATGATTTCTTCCATCTTAAAAACATCCACTCTTAACCGCCTATCTTCCTCCAGCTCTATTCCAGTTCTCTGCTCCATTTTGGCACCTCAGAAAACTTGCCTCTAACCTCTCGAACTTGTGAAGCTTGGGCCCCTGCCACTCCACTGAAACTACTGTTGTCAACATCACCAATTGCTAAATTGCTAAATCCAATACAGTCATACACCACTAGAAGACAGGGACATGTTCTCAGAAATGCATCCTTAAGCAATTTTGTTGTGCAAACATTGTAGAGTTCACGTACACCACCCTAGATGGGATAACCTACTACATACCTGGACTATATGGCATAGCCTCTTGCTCTCTGGCTACAACCAGTACAAAACAACACGAGATTAAAATCAAGCACAAGAAAAATGATGCAATCAAGAGACGTGGTAAACATGAGATGCACAAGGCTACTGCCGGAATTACACAGCATACTGTTGTACAGCAAACTTATTTTATATAGCTAGAAAGAGTACACTCTAAAATAAGGATAAAAAGTATAGTCAATACACAAACCAGTAACAGTCGATTATTATCATTGTCAAATATTATGTGCTGTACATAATTGTATGTTATGCTTTTATAGGACTGGCAGTATAATAGATTTGTTTACACTAGCATCACCACAAACACGTGAGTAATGCGTTATGCTAAGACTTTATGATGGCAAAGAATCACTAGGCAATAGGAATTTTTCAGCTCCATTATAATCTATGGGACCATCACTGTAAATGTGATCCATTGTTGACAGAAATATTGTTAATGGGCGCATGGCTGTAATTAATTCTTAAACCCCACCTTTCTAAACCTATGGGCAGTATTTCTTTGAAATACTGGATGAGGAGGGGGTGGAGCTTTAGGGGCCAAAGCCATTACATGTTGAATGTCTGAATAAGGCATTTCTACTATATCACCAACCCCAGGGGGGGGGGGGGGGGGGGGGGGGTAGTCTCCTGAGGAGACTGTGTGGGCTCATACAGGAGAGAGAATTCACTCGCATGAGTTTAAGGGGTCCCGTACCTGACTGCTACTCTCAGTGTTGGACACTGAGTGTGAAACAGAAGCCCCCTGCCAGGCTGGGCCCTGGGCCCCTACTCCACTGTCACCACTGATTTCTTCCAGAATGGGAAGCTGCTAGCCAACTCCTAATTAACTGGCCACAAAATGCCAAGGTTGTGTCCTGCAAGATTAAAGGACCTAGCTAGCACCTGTTGGCTGTACTTGAGCTGGCTGGCTGAGCGACTTTTGTAAGAACAAATGCCACTTACTCATTCCAAGGACATCAGGGCACTCTGAAGGTGGAAATGTATTGCATTTAAAAGGTTGTCCCTGTTTTATAAGGACACCAATCATACTGAATTAAGACCCACCCAGTTCTAGTCTCTGAATCCCACAAGTTGCCCTACTTCCTGCATCGACTTCTTGAATTTTCTGAGCTCCTCCAGGTCCTTCCATTAATTCCCCTTTTGTGTTTAACTTGAGTTGAGTTTTTTATCCCTTTCTACTGAGACTCCTAGCTAATATGATGTGGAAGAAAAATTTAGCTGTTATGAGTTCTTGTGCCAGAGGAAAAAGAGAAAAGAAAAAGAACCATTTACTGCCAGGTCTTTTTCCATTTCCAATCAACCCAGCTCCTGAGACCTTTGAAATTTGAGTTGCCTTTCACATTTATATTTTTGACTCTCTGTTTTTTCTCTTTTTACCTTGATTGCTTAGAAAGAATTTTATTCATTTTGTTTGCTTGGTAAAATTGCATCATCTAAGGACAATTCAGCTCACAATATTAATATAAAAGGGGAAATTTTCTTTGTAATAGCAGTAGCAATTAATACATGCATTTTAAAATAATCTATTTATACTTCCTATCTGGGAAGACCAATGTTAAAAGACTGATCTCACACCAGACTGAAGACCAGAAATGAGTGAGGGGCAATTGTGGCCATAATACAAAGACTAATAATAATGAAACCAAAGGCACACAGAGAGAATTTCAAATGACATGTAACTTAGAAAGGTAAGGGGTATCATATTCAGCCTCAATGTGAATAAGTTTGCCAAGTCTTTTCCCGTCCCACATTATTTTTCTAGGGGAAGAAAGTGGGAGCAGAAAGATAATGGAAGGTTGGAATGCGTCCAGGGGAAGCAAGGAGAAGAGAAGGAACAGCGGAGGAGGCACTATGAAGGCACGAGGGCAAAGGAAGGGGAAGTTGAAGTACAAATAACAAACAACAGAACTTATTAACTTTGCCTAGAACTAGTTATTACATTATTTTTTTCAAAGGACACTCTGATTGATGAGATCAGACAGAAATGAGAACCTTTTAGTCAATGGCATACCACCCAAGAATAATGATAGCCATCAAATATGTACATTCCCAACTCCAAAGGGATTTCTCTCCAAAGGGCTTTTTGGCATACCACCCAAGAATAATGATAGCCATCAAATATTAAGTCCATTCCCAACTCCAAAGGGATTGCTCTTCAAAGGGCTTTATATATTCAATCTTAGCAACAATCTGAAGAAGTAGCATTTCTTTTAGATTGAGTTCTCCAGAAACAGACTATGAGACAAGAAATTATGTACAGGAGAACTGGAGATGATTTAGGGACATATACCCATAAGGAAATGAAGAATGAAGGATTGGGCAAAGAGATCATCTGTCTGTCACAAAACTTGGTCCCAGTTGAGACCAGCCAATCCTAGGAAGTTCTAGTGCTGGGTAACTCCCATTAAGGTGAGGGGATTGGGTGAGGCAATTCCCTTGTAGTGGAGGTCACTCCCAGTAACTTTTGCTACAGGGAGCACAGGCCCTGATGAGGGAATCTGGGTGGAGCACTACCACATCCATTGCCATGATTATCTACAGTTTACAGGCGAAAAACTAAAGCTTCCAAAGACAATAGAATCCAGTCTCTCCAGATTTTTATCTGCAAAGGTATAAACTAACAGGTACAAAGTCACTGGAAGAAAACTGAAATGATTTGAAGGCAGAACACATAAGAGTGTCCAGACTAAAGGCACCTATGTTTCTACAGAAAGAATAAGCCCATCAAAAGAGGTATTGATGACTTATGAATGCAGGAGAAAATAAAATTCAAGAGGTTAACACAGATACTGGAGAAATTATCCCATAAGTAATGTAGGACTTTGAATAAGTCTTTCCTCCTTGGGAAAAAAATATTGTTTTCCCAAAATGGTCACATCAAGATTAACCTCAATGGTCGGCAAACTGCGGCTCAGGAGCCACAGCGGCTCTTTGGCCCCTTGAGTGTGGCTCTTCCACAAAATACCGACTTCTGCGCATGGGCCACGAAGTTTCAATCGCACTGTACATGTGCGCCCGCACGTGGTATTTTGTGGAAGAGCCACACTCAAGGGGCCAAAGAGCCGCAGTTTGCCGACCACGGACCTAGGTCATCAAGCAACTGTCTGATTTCTATCTTTGCTCACGAAGCAGGATGATCTTACCAATAAGAGCATTTCTAAGTGGTGTGGTAGTGACATGGCAAGGTATAAAGAGGTTCCTAGTTTTGCTTTTAGCTTCCCAATTGCTCAAGTGATAATATTATGTAGTGGTTGTGTGTACTTGGTTACCCCAAGTCTATCCCTAAGACATCGACCCTCCCTTAGAGATGAGCTAAAACAGATGCTGAGCATGCAGGTCAAAGGGTTAATTCGAGGGATGTAACAAATATACCTATGTCACACGCATCCTAACATTATCCTTACATGAGACCAGGCATAACAGACTTGATTTCTGTTATAGTTATTATTACCATTGTGATACATATGGTGACTAGGCCAGTCTAGTTTCTGCATGAAAAAAACAGTCCAGTGATGCTCTCAGACTCTCCCTGGGATAACCGATTAAACAATTAAAGGATGGGGAGATCATCCTCAGTCCTCCCAAAATGCTAATTAGTCCATCAACAGCTGCTTCCCTAACCTCAGAGTTAGAATAAAGAGGAAGCTTAAATTCCAATTTCTGTGGGCGCAAATCTTAAGACTGACTCATCTGCCACAACATATGATACAACCAGCCAAAAGATGCCCCAAGACCTGGGAATGAATGGACGAATATCACAGCTTATAATTACTCAGTGATGGGTACCAAGAGAGAAGACCATTAAACAAGGAAAAACTGGTTGTGCTAGTTCCTGGGACAAGCATTTCTAGGACTCTGGAAGCTTAAGTAAAGTGAATAAATAATTCTTTGTTCGGTCTATTTACTATCCATTCTTTCCATTAGTATGTACTAAGCATCTTCTCTGTACCAGGCACAGAATGTATTAGAACAGAAAGAAAAGGAAGATGTGGTTCCCCCTTCAAAGGGTAGACTGGGAATTGTTGGCTGTTTACCCCACTCGCAGCTTCAGAGGTGGGCCTGATTGGTCTAGGAGTGATCTTCATTGCCAGTGATTGGCAATAGAATGGGCATCTGACCCTAGTCTGCACATGAAGAGAGGTTAACTGGGTCCTTCTGTTAATTAGCTCCTCCTCCCCTGGATCTGAACAAGGAAGCGTCTCTATATCCAGCTAGCGGACGTCCTGTGGGTAGGCAGCCTTGGTTTGACACCATCCCTGTGATGACAGGAGCCAACAGATGGGAAAATCTGGGCCTTCGGTGAACACTGTGGGGACCCTGACCAACCACCCCCAAATACCACACTATTTTCATTGCCCTGTACATGAGCTAACAAACCCACTTTGTAGTTCAAGTCAGTTTGAGTTGGATTCTGTTCCTTTCAAGCTAGAGAATCCTGACTGGAAAAGAGCTAACAGTCTAAATTTAGCTCCCCTGAAAGGCAGTCTCTAAAATCAAGCCACAGGATGAAATACTCTGCTGGAATGAGATTGCAAATTTCTTAAATATGAGACTGGGTTTAATATTTCTTTGTATCTCTGGCACCCCACAGACACTAAATGCTGAATCTCTCATACATTCAGATAAGATAATATATAAAGAAGTTCTCTGGTGGAGAATATTGCTGTTCAGATAAAATAATAAAGGAAATAAGGCACTAATACAAGCTCTCCATAATAATACGTAACATTTCTTGGGCACTTAATATGTGCCAGGCGCTGTTCCTTGTGTGAGTACGTTGAATAACTTGCATGTGTTGACTTGTTTAAGCCTCACCACAATCGCCAGTTCCTGTTATTAAGCCGAGGTTTACAGGGGCAGAAGCCGAGGCACCATGTGTTTGCTCAGATAGGTATAAGGAAGTTTTCCTGTTTAAGATGAAAATTCTCAGTAGTTAAATAACTAATGACGAATGAAACTAAAACCAAGTCTCCATGCTTCAACCAGTAGGACTTAACTAAGCCAGCTCATAACAGGACTGTACTTCATCTAGACAGGATGAGGGGGTGAACAATATAGATTTGCTTAGTTTTTTCACTAACACTTTAATATGCTCTGTTGATTTATAGATTCTTGGAAACTTGTTTGTTTTTTCCATTTTCCTGCAATGTAAAGGTTATTGTAGAAGCATTTGATAAAGCATGCTACTAGTCCAATCTGTTATCTGCACCGTCTTACTATAAAAGGTATCTACTTGTTAACCTAGACATACCGGGCCATGTATCTTTAAGCCAAAAAACAAAAAACAAAATTCTGCTCCATATCTTTATCTGAAAACCATTAAATATCCAAAGTGCAGTATTTGCTGTAACTTCTTTCAATACATTTTTTTTGGGGGGGAGCCCACCATATGCTAGGCAGTTTCTAGATACTAAGGAAACATCAATAAACAAAACAGATATAGTTACTGCCCTCAAGGAGCTCACCTTCTTGTGAGGGAAATGGATATTAACCAAAGCAGCACACAGATGAATACAAGAGTACATGTTTTGCCTTGAAAGAAAAGGAGAGGGACTGCTTAGAGATGATAAAAGAAGTGTCTAATTCCGTTTGTGTCTATGTCAAAGGAAGCCCTCCTAAGGAAGGGACATGAAACATGAGACCTAAGGAAAAGAGCAGTCAATCTCTTTTGTTATTTTCTTACCCAGCATCCATTACCATTCTTCTATAACAGTGGTTCTCAACCTTCCCAATGCCGCGACCCTTTAATACAGTTCCTCATGTTGTGGTGACCCCCAACCATAAAATTATTTCTTTGCTACTTCATAACTGTAATTTTGCTACTGTTATGAATCCTAATGTAAATATCTGATATGCAGGATGTATTTTCATTGTTACAAATTGAACATAATTAAAGCATAGTGATTAATCACAAAAAACAATATGTAATTATATACGTGTTTTCCGATGGTCTTAGGAGGCCCCTGTGAAAGGGTCTCGACCCACAGGTTGAGAACCGCTGTTCTATAACCACAGCCCAAGCCTTCTGGAGAGTATCTGCACATCCTTCCCAAACTCACTGCAGTGAACTTTGAAGACATTCCTGCCACCCCTCACTGCTAAGGTGGGCCCAAGACCTAGGCTAAGGCAATCAGTGTATCCTACCTCCCTGGCCAGCAGTACTTTTAGTTGGGTCAGAGATGAGCACATAACATCTGTTAGGACAGTCACAGCAGCAAGGCTCCATCTAGGGGCTTTGGTTTGTGCTATCTTATTCACTGCACTAAGTGTTGTGAAGCTATGACCTTGAAATTAAAGGAGGGGGATGACCTATAACCGAGAGATAACTAGATAAAGGAATCGATCGTCTTGACATCATTGGAGCTCTAATCTAAGCGGCACCTGACTGCATCCACCCATGAACTGTTCAGCTAGGAGTCACAGCACATTCCTTTCTGGCTAAAGCCAGTGCGGGTAGTAGTCATTAGTGTTAGTCTTTTTATTTTATTTTATTTTTTTCTGGTTCTGCTCCTCCTGGACATATGGTAGGACTGTATTTTTTTTTTTATTGCTTAAAGTATTACAAAGAGTATTACATATGTCTCCTCCACCCCCCTCTTGACATTCCCCTGGCCTCCCCTACCCCCCAGTGTCTTGTGTCCATTGGTTATGCTTATATGCATGCATACAAGTCCTTCGGTTGATCTCTTACCCACCCCCGCCACCAACCCTCCCCGGGCTTCCCGCTATAGTTTGACAGTCTGTTCAATGCTGCTCTGCCTCTGTATCTATTTTTGTTCAGTTTAAAATGGTCTTTATTATCCATAAATGAGTGAGATCATGTGGTATTTTTCTTTCATTGACTGGCTTATTTCACTTAGCATAATGCTCACTATAGCATGAAGGCCAGGGAGGGTTGGGGGGGAAGGGGTAAGAGATCAACCGAAGGACTTGTATG
>NW_005371920.1:1057433-1062410 GCF_000412655.1 Myotis brandtii | reverse complement strand
TTTCTCCCTGCCCGTGTGTGGTTTCTGACATCTCCATGGTTGGAGATGAAAAGACAGAAGTATGGAAACAGAAGGCTCTCTCTCTCTTGACTGGCACTGAATGTACATTGGCTTTTACATGTATATTTCAGTGTGCATTTACATGTACATGTCTAGGGCTGTAGAAGGGGTTTTGTGAATGTGATGGTTAATTTTATGTCTCAACTTGGCTAGGTCACTGTACCCAGATATTTGGTCAAATAGTCTGGATGTTGCTGTGAATGTAATTTTTAATGAGATCAACATTTAAGTCCATACACCTCGAGTAAAGGAGATTAACCACCATTCAATTAGTTCCAAACATTAAGAGAAAAAAGACTGGCATGGCCCCAAGGAAGAGGGAATTCTGCCTCCAGACTGTCTTCAGACTCAAGCTGCAACATAAACTTTTTTTCTGGGTCTTCAACCTGCCAGCCTACCCTAAAGATTTTGGATTTGCCAGCTTCCACAATCACATAAGCCAATTTCTTCAACTGCATATATATGTACATTCTCTCTCTCTCTCTCTCTCTCTCTCTCTCTCTCTAGGCTAAAAAGGGCTAATTCAAATGTAACCCTGATATTTTGGGGGCTAGCAACTGGAATCCATGCCAGCAAGCTAACCTATAATTAAGTCATTACCTCCTTCCCAGAAACTGGTCTTGCAGAACCTGTTACTGAGGCCATAAAACTATGAACAGTGCACTGCCCCAGAGGGAGGGTTATTAACACTGGCACCAGGCCAAACCATGAGATATGGCCTGGAGACCCCCAACACTTGGGGGCCTTCTTGCAAGGCCCACGAAAAGGACCAGAAGCATAATCCATATTTGCGGGACAAAGACCACAGGGAGATATAAAAAGAAGCCCCCTGCATGTTTCGGCACTCAGATTTAGAAAGCTATTCCCTGGGTCCACTGGCGTAATTAAACAGTGTCCCTCCATTTCTTTAAAGTGTCACTTGGTTTTCTTTGGTCTTCTGCAACATCTCTACTTTTTCTGTTGTTCCAGAGAATTCTGCCTAATACAGTGGGATTTGCTGACATAGGCCCTTTGTGAGGATCCCCCACCTCTGGTTCACTGGCAAGGGTGATACATGTCTGCAGGGCCCCTTAAATCAGCCCCCTCAGTTGCTGCTTTTCAGTGGTCCCTGTCTGAGCATCACCCTGAATAAAGTTCCTTTAAGAAAAATAACTCTAAGTTTGGTTGGTTGGTATCCAGCTAGCTCTCCTCCCAAAAGACACACACACACACACACATACACACACACACACACACACAGAGTAATAGGAAAAGTCCACATGGACAGGATAAAACACTAACAATATCACAATTTATACTTCGCTGTTACGATCTGCTGCAGCCAGAATCTCATCCTTTATTTTTCTCCGGCCTGTGTCCCCCAAGCTGTGAGGGACAAATATGAAGTCATCAGAAAGATCCCCTTGGAGCCCCATCTCTCTCACACAGACCTCAGGAGAGGTGACACATCTCATAACATACTGATTCTTCTACATAAACCGTGTCCCAACCTCTAACTCCTGCATCTGTCTCCACACTCTTTTATAGCCTGGAAGTTGATGGCTACAAACTCTCTCATCTAAGACCCCCTTTGCAAATCAGCTTCAGTCAGTCTACCCTTCACAGTATTTGGCACTTTGTCCCAAGGCTTCAGAAAAAAAGAAAAAAATGGAAAAGTACAAACACAGATGGCTCTAGGTATTGATTTTCTTTCAATTCCTGACTTGGTCTTGGCCCTTTTCTCTCTCTCAAATCTCAATCAATCATGCTGCTGCCTCTGCCATGCCATTGCCTCCATTGCATTGGGTAACTCCTATTTTGTTTTAGGTCTCAGTTTACATGTTATTCCACCAGAAAACTATCTCTAAACCTCCTACTGGTCTCCCCACTAATAGTAACTTAGTTTCCCCCAGTAAGTACTCATAAGCATCCTTCTCCAATTGTATGTTTAACTGTTTGTCATCTTAACTGACATATGTATAGCTTAAGGACAGACTTCACATGTATCTAGCTCAAAGTTGTGTACTCAGAGCCTAGCACAATGACGAAGTGCATAGGCACCCAACAAACATGTATTAATTAACCATTTGATTTATACTTGGCACTCATTATTAGGAAAAATTAAATCATGTGAAATTTGGTCACATGAAAAAGGATCTAGTAGTATTTGAGATAAATAGGAATTGGGCTGTGCTTTAAGACAGTAGAATTCATGGTTGCTGAAAATAATATGTTAAAGATGATTTTATATGTAACAAACCAGGGAGTAAAGAACTCTGGCATGCAGAGCTCTGATGATTCTGTGTATGTGTGTAGAAGGGTGTTAATGTAGAAAGTTAAGAGGAACATTGTTTACAGGAAATTTTAACTGCAATCCTTTTATGAGCATATTTCTCTACAGGAAGGATGTACAAAATTATACCACAACTATAAGCTTCTAGGAAGTGTAAGACATTCATTTATAAGATGTACATTGGAGCTGCCAAGTATTAAACAAGATAAAGAGATCCCCACCCACCAGATATGCTGAGACTATAGGACATGGATGTGGACGGCAAGCTTTCAAAACTGCCAGAGAGTGTCCAGACAGCGGAGAAGTTCTGTACCTGGGTCTGGGGGTGGAGGGCAAGAACAGGCACTCTCAATGCTCCCACACTCCTTGAGGTAACAGCCCCATAAAAGGGAAATTCCGTGGAGCATTTTAGAGAAATCTGCCTTCTTTTCCCTGTGCACTTCCAGGGAGGGTGACTGAATAAGTGTTCCTAGATACCTGGGAAATGATCAAATATGCACATTGGGGTCTACACATATGCTTGTGTGCGCATGTGTAGCACACATGCATGTATGTGTGAGGTATGTAGGTTAAAAAAACAGAAACAAGAAAATAAATGAAGGTGCCAGGTAAACATAAAAATCCATGCCCTCGATCCTAAGATTACAAAAGATACTCATCATTTGATTTGGTTCTAGGTGCTATAATTGCAGCTATGCTCTGTGTTTGGGTTACTTACAGAGAAATTCTTGAATCTCAGAAATGATGCTTTCCTTTTTGTTTTCCTTTTCATCTTTCTAGCACCTGCATCAACGGAGTCACTTCTGGATTCCACACTGAAGTTCACATAAGAAAAACATTCTGAAAATACTTCTTCATCTTTATCTCTGCACAATAGCTCAGTTTTGAGTCCCTTTTTATGTGTGACAGTCTATAGCGGAGCTCTTCTGTGAAATTTCACATTGATCCCAACATTACAACTTATCTGACACTTTACACTTTTATCTTCTTAAAGGAAGAATACACTGTCACCAAATAAACTTGTTAATAAAGTGACTGCTAGTTTATCTCCTGCATGGTATCTATGGGTTAAATCTTTCTATCTTATCCATAGGCAGGAAAATTCATTGTACATTTCATAAACCAAAGAAGAGTGAGAACAAAACAGACATTCTAAAATAACACCTAACAATTCTTTTTTTAATATATTCTTATTTATTTCAGACAGGAAGTGAGAGGGAAAAAGAGAGAAAAACATCAATGATAAGAGAGAACCATTGATTGATTGGCTGCCTCCTGCACACCCCCCACTGAGGATCAAACCCACAATCCAGGCATGTGCCCCGATTGGAATTTAACTGTGACCTCCTGGTTCATTGATCATTGAACTGTGACCTCCTGGTTCATTGACCAACGCTCAACCACTGAACCACGACAGCCAGGCTGCATCTGACAATTCTTAAAGACAGGTTCTCTACTGCATTTTAGATTATATTCCTATATACTATAGAAAATATGTAGACAAAATTTTATCTATCCTCTGATTCGCATCCCTCCCCCCAAAATATAGGAAGAGGACAACTTGAAGATTATAAACACTGTTTGGGTGAAGAAAACACCACTTGAATTTTAAAGTACTTTTCCTAATGCTAATTTTGACCATAAAAAAAAGATAAGGGAGAATTATATCAGTCAAGATAGACTAGGTTATGGTGCTGTAATAAACAATCTCAAGCCTCAAATGGCTTAAAATAGTATATTCATTTTCTATTGCTGTTCTAGCAAATTACTACAAACTTAGTGGCTTAAAATAACACAGTTTTATTATCTTAGAGTTCAGGAGGTCAGAGGTGTGCAATGGGTTTCACTGGGCTGAACTCCTTCTGGAGGCTCAAGGGGAAAATCTACTTCCTTCCCTTTTCCAGTTTCTAGAAGCCACCTGAATCCCTTGGCCTCATCCTATAGCTTCGAAGCCAGCAATCACACCATTCCAACCTTTGCTCCATTAACATTTCAAGGACCCTTGCAAATACAAAAGGCCAACCCAGATAATCCAAGATAATATGTAACCCAGTGTCAAGGTCCTTAACTTGACCGTATCTGCAAAATCTCTTTAGCTACGTAGAGTAACAGGTTCTAGGAATTAGGACATGGACATCTTTGGGAAGACATTATTCTGTCTACCAAAAACAGCTCCTATTTGTTTCCTGCTCACGCCACATGCAGGGCCCATGGTAATCAGTCAGCCAACCAAGCTTCAGAGCAGCAACTCTCGCAACACCAGCTACAACAGGGGGGAAAAGAGAACTCTCAAAAGCAATCAAATGCTTGGTCCTCAAGTCATACAAATCGTTTTGTTTACAATTCATTGCTCGGAACCAATCACATTGTCTCACATGATTTAAAGTGTCACCCCACCATGTGAAAGGAGGCAGAACCTGAAATACTCGATGAATGGGATTCCTATCACAGACCTCCTCTCATACCCAAATCCTCTGATCACCCACATTACCCATGCAAATTGTGTTTTTTCTGCATCAAGAGAAACTGTGCTTGTCATTAGTGCTCTTCACCATTCAAATTACCATTTAGATGCCTGTCATGATCAGACTAATTCAGAGCCACACGTAGAAAGGAAATTTAAAAGATGTTCTAGATATCTTCTA
>NW_005371920.1:1054567-1056669 GCF_000412655.1 Myotis brandtii | reverse complement strand
GAGCATAGCTATAAACATAGTGGATGGAGTGCACAAGGAGCCTTGTTCCTGTAGAAGGTTGCTGGCCTCTTCAGTCAAGGGATTTCAGCTGTCCCTAAGTTGGTGGTTTGGTTAAAATAAATTTAAGAGTTTAACCTTTAAATATAAATCAGGCAAACTCATTCCTTTCCTGGTAATAAAACTGGCCACAGGTGGAGAAAAAAGACCAGGCAAAATTACATCTCTGTTTTCTTTTTCAAGACCCTTTACTAATCAGAGAAATTAATAATTAACAATTTCTCTACTAACTGAACGTTAATTTGTCAAAAACAATTTAAATATATTTAACAGCTGTATCAAGTTAAGTGAAATCATGCACTTGTCAAAATAGTTCACAGAAAACTGTTTTGCGTCATAGATATTGAAGAACAGTCAACTAGCTGGGCTTTGTGAGAACAAAGAACATGAACTACTGTCCTGAACAGTCAGAGTATGTAGTGACCATGTTTCCTCTGCGCTGAGTGACAGTCCTGCAGTGCTTGCTAGATCCATGGAATCTGTTCTCAGGGTGCCGGCCAGTGGGGTCAAAGCCACTGAAAGAGAACATCTTCTCCATGTCTTCAAGCACGTCATCAAACAGTCCCCCTCCGAAAGAAAACTCCTGGAAGCCAACTCTCGCAACACCAACTACAACAGGGGGGAAAAGAGAACTCTCAAAAGCAATCAAATGCTTGGTCCTCAAGTCATACAAATCATTTTGTTTACAATTCTTTGCTCGAAACCAATCACATTGTCTCACATGATTTCAAAGTGTCACCCCACCATGTGAAAGGAGGCAGAACCTGAAATACTCGATGAATGGGATTCCTATCACAGACCTGGTCTCATACCCAAATCCTCTGATCACCCACATTACCCATGCAAATTGTATTTTTTCTGCATCAAGAGAAACTGTGCTTGTCGTTAGTGCTCTTCACCATTCAAATTACCATTTAGATGCCTGTCATGATCAGACTAATTCAGAGCCACACGTAGAAAGGAAATTTAAAAGATGTTCTAGATATCTTCTACATAATAATGAGGAAACCCTAAGAAAGGTGGACAGTAGTAGTGCATAACCCAATAAGACTAAGGTGTTTGAACAAAACTGCCCTTATTGCATGCTTATTATAAACGGTCTTGTAATCATGATATTCAATATCAAAACAATTTTAGTAGATTGATATTATCATTCTGAGGTGCTGGAAAAGTCTTATTTCTGGCTCTGAATGTTTGTTTCTTGGGTTTTCACTTTATAGTTATTAAGCCACATGTATTTTATTCATTTTTCTGTATGTAATAGTTTACAATAAATGAAGAAAAGTTATTAAGCTCAAAGATAGTACATTCTATGCATAGCCTATATTATTTCAATTTAGGGAACTCAAATTATAATCTTTCCAAAGTCAAGCTATCTTTCAGAAAAGCGATCTTCTACACAGTCCGTTGCATAGAGAAGTGAGTAGCGTTCTGATGCATTTGTACTGCTGACGACCAAGTCTGATCAGAAATGATGGACTTTCATTTATCTTCAGCGGATGTAGCCAGAAGCAAAGTATTTGAATGCTGTGCTTGGAGTAGCCAATGACAAGGCAACAGTTACTACTGCCCCCACTCAGCTCTTGATTCTCTTCAGGAGAAGAGATGTCTTATCATCACTCTTCCCAAATCAGGTGATTATATCTAAAAGAGGTACATTTATGAAGTAAATCTGCTGTTTAAAACTGCAGCTGTGAATTCCAAGTTTAATCCTCATGGGCACTGTGCCTCAGCTGGACACATGACAGAAATACTTGATAAAGAATGACTCGAGGTGTAAGAGCAAATTGCATAGGAGAGCAGATTGATTTTTTATTTCATAAGTTCAAGCTACTGACTCCACTTTCAGTGTTGTAAACTGAGACTCAGAAAGGGTTGCTAGGTGACCTAAGGTCTCATGTCCAGTGAAGAGAGCATAGCTATAAACATAGTGGATGGAGTGCACAAGGAGCCTTGTTCCTGTAGAAGGTTGCTGGCCTCTTCAGTCAAGGGATTTCAGCTGTCCCTAAGTTGGTGGTTTGGTTGTCCTTGTTGGTCTGGCTAGC
>NW_005371920.1:1022041-1054524 GCF_000412655.1 Myotis brandtii | reverse complement strand
TCTCCCTCATCAATGTTTCTAACTCTCTATCCCTCTCCCTTCCTCTCTGTAAAAAATCAATAAAATATATTTTAAAAAAACAAATTTTAGGAAGAGATTTCATATGACCTGAAGCACTTAATGTTCATTCTTACACAAATTAACATCACAGGCTTTAAATCCACAGAAAAGAGGATTTATAATGAAAAATGCAATAGCACTGTCACTCTGGCAGAAGTGACAAATCTGTTATAATTGAGGTCATAGTGCTTCATTAATTCAAATGCAAAAATAGCAGATGAGTAGGCAACATGAAAGGAAATGAACTGCATGTAAGTAAAGCCATTATCAAATCTTTCTATTTTATGAATTCCCTCAATAATAATAATCTAACCATAATGTATCTGTTCTTTTGTTGTTGTTGTGTTTTATTTTATATTTTCTTTTTCCTCCAATACTATTTATGCTCCCTATACCCTCTTCTTCCATCTCCACCCACACCCCCCGTCACCTGTATCTGTTCTTAATCTCATATAGCCCAAACAGATTTTATTACCCAGAGTATTTCATCTGAAGATTCCTTCTAATCATCTGAAGATTCCCTCTAATAGTACACACTCTAGTTCAAGTTATATCTTCCTAATAAAACTACAGATTCCTTAACAGCAGGACTTTGGGAGGTTGCTCATCAGTGATGGCAGAGTCGGAATGTGCATTGGAGGCTGAGGAGACCAGCCACAGTGCGAACCCAGCTGTGTGTGGTGTGACCAGGAGGAGGGTCCTGACAAGTTCGTTTTCTCCAGGCTTCCCATTGACCTGAGAGCCATTCACCACCCTTACCATGATTCATCTCCTGCTCAGTTAGGGAGAGTTTCTACTATGGGCAGCCAAGAACTCTGTCTGGTAAGCCAGAAATAATAAAAGGGCAAAAAGTGCAGGCTTTCCAGTTGTCAGCCATTTAACAGTGTGATTTAAGAGGTAAACACAGGGCAGTTGTTCCTAAGCTTTGGGCCATGAAAAGCTGGGATGATTATGTCTATTCCATTTATGGTGTTTTTGAATCTAAGCACCCATCACATATTTTCAGGAGGCCAGAAAAAGAGCATGTGTGTCGCATTATAAACCACTCTTTCTGGTGAAGATGCTGAATTGTTTAATAAAATATCAATTTATTTAAAGAGTTATGGAATAAGAAGCTTTCATCATTCTGTATTTTCTCAAGCAAGACAGAAGAACTACTGTCACTTGGAAGTCTAATAAACTATTACATCTTTTCAAAGAACAGCATACTCAAAAAGGGCTGCAACACTGTTAGCGATCTTTTCTTTTTCACTTGGAAAGAGTTATTATCAGGTTATTTTCAACCTAAATGTTCTAAATAATCCATGAAACCAATGAACATCTTACCTTCTAAATCAGCACAGCAACATGCACTCCTGAGTACTAGCAAGCAATGGCAGACAGCTCAGTGACAGACGGGAGAAAGACCTGTGTGAGATAAACATAAAAACCAGTTCACCGTTATTGACGTTACGAAGTTGCAACTTGAAGCAACTGCAGCAGTCACCCAGGTGTTTTTAAGATTAGTCTTAAAAAAAAAAATAACCAAATTAAAATATATAAAAACCATGGTCAAAGATAGAAAATGACACACAATTGACCTGAAAAGGCAGACACAGGCAGGATAGCAACATTTACTCTATTATAATGCTCTTCTAGGATGTGTATAATACTTTTTAGAAAGAACTACCATAAAGAAACCTAAATCACATTGTAGCTGTACATATATTTTATTTAGATATATTTTATTATTTTGCTATACATTTAAGTGAACAGATTAGTATCTATTTACATTTCATTGGATATCAGAGTTCATATAACTTCTAATAAAGAAAATACTTTGGATATTAATAAAGTGAAGCATCTGAAATAAAATAAAAACAGATTTTGTGCTCTACACTAAGTAGACAAATTATGTGAATATTTCCCCCTTGAGCTTTGAATGAGGCTTTCCTTACATTTTTAAGACATTTTAATCCCATTCTTGTTTCCTTTAAGGATTTTACTTACATGTATTACACACATCTCATGGGTCCATTCTTTAATTATCTGTAACATAAAACTAACTGTATCTGCTTTATTTATTGGAAAACTCACAGACCCTTCAAAAGAATGCGCAAAATTTCTGATTCATGACTTGAGTTGTTGTTTCTTTTTTAGTTTTCTTTTGCTTTTAGTATTATTAATATCACTAAAGGATGAATTCAGATCTTCAGTCTATCATTTTGGTTTGCAGGGTAAACTTATAAAATATTGCCTGTGTTAGAACATCCTAGGTAATAAATAGAATAAAGATAAATATAATTTAAAGTAATCATTGAATAGTTTTATTTCTAGCATAAGACCTAATATCCCCATGAAAATAACAAAATGTGTGGAATAAAATTATAAAAAACATTATGAATGTTGGCATGAGACGGCAATACAGTGAGGAAATCGGGACGGCAAATGAGCCAAGGTAGAGACCCAGAGAGGGACATGGAATACCTGAAGTTGCCCTTGTGCTTCTGAACATTTTCCAAAACCAGTGAACTTGACCTTCCAGGGTTCAGGGACAGGAAAATTAATTCAGTCTCACTTTATCCCTCTAAGATAGTGGTTCTCAACCTTGGCTGCACATTAGAATCACCTGGGTAAGTGTCTGTATCCGAAAGCTCCTATGAACTAGTTACTAGGCTCTATGAAGAAAGGCACAAGCCACAGAGGCCGGAGAGGCTGCCCCTCTACGCACTCCTCTCCTGCCAGCACTCTTCAGCCTTTACTGACTGTGGACCCAGATCTAGAATCCCCTGCGAGGGGGGAAAGGCTTCAAGGGACGCGGCCCAAGCCGGTGCCCTGTGGGTTCCCTCTGATCCTCAGAGTTCTGGCCGATTATCCTTCCCAGAGCCTTGACTTTACCTTTCGCCAGGAGTCCTCTGCCTTTCCCGGCTGCAAACTGTCTCCCAGCTGAATTTCCTCTGCCAATTCGGGCTGGATGTTACTCGTTTCAGCTGCTCACCCTAGCTGCTCCGGGACAAGGCACGGGACACGTCCGTCTATACCGCCGCCATTTTTCCCTCCTCCTCAGGATTGTACTTTTTCACTCTTCTAAGTTAGACATGAGACTGATTTGACCAATAAAATGTGAGCAGGCTTAATGCATGTCACTTCTGGGCAGAAGTCTTTAAGAGCCTGTATACAACCCACCATGTTTTCTTTTCCTGCCAGGACAATCAAATACATTCTAAATAGTAAAGACTCTGCCAACCTCAGATCCTGACTGAGCATGACGGGAAGCAGAGATGATAGTATTTGCTGTAACTTCTTTCATAAATATTTTTCACGAGCCCACCACATGCTAGGCAGTGGTAATTACATTGATGGAGGGCCTGGTATTATCCACGGTTTACAGGACCAAGATGGAGAAATGAAAGCACTGATATTTTGGAGTTGTTCTTTATTGCAGCATAACTTAAGCCCAAACTAACTTATAGCCACCACTTTGAATTATGACTTTCTGTCCTTGTAATAGAAATAGCCCTAAATAATACAATGAGTATAAGGAAAGTGGTGAAAAATAAAAATTAAAGCATTCCAGTGAAAAAGTCACATGAATTGGAGGTTGAAATGGGGAGGACTTGTTTTGAGATGATTGCAGTGATCCAGGCAGAAGGTGGTGTTGATTGGCCTGTGGCGATGGTATGGGATGTGGAAAAGAATGGAGAGATTCGAAATGTATTTTCGAGACAGAAAATGATAGGAAACCATTTTTCTCTGCCGAGGCCAATTGCTTTCTCATTTTGACTTGGTTTTAAAGGCCCAGGGGCATCATAAAAAAATACATGAGCTGAGAATTAGGAAACCCCAATTCTGGGATTGTCAGTTAATAAATCGGATGTGAACTTGAACAAATCCTTTACCTTCACTTCACCATCTCTATAAAAGGAAGGGGTAGTTCGATAGGGTGTCTCCACTTTTTCATTTAAGCACTGACAGTCAATGGATTCTGATCATAGGAAGCTACAATATCAAAATAGTTGAAGGGGAGAAGTGTTCCTGACATGTTAAGGAAATCAAGAATGAAAACCCATGAGATTTTGCCCTAGGATAGCCATTTTGTGAATGGCGAGGGTTAAATGACACCCAGTGGCACAAAGAGGGCTGGAAAGAACTTTTTTTTTTTTTATCATAATTTTGCAGCGAGAAGTTTACTTAACACAAGCATCTGAAAAAATGGCCAAGATAGTATATGTGGAACATTGTCAACATGACTCACTCTGATTTGGATTCATACAGACTCTCTTACACCAAATCTGTTCTTCCAAATTGTTCACTTCCGCAGGATTTCCCAAGAGGTGTACGTAGACGCTTTGCCTTGAGACATGGACAAACATGTATTTTAAGTAGTTATTTCCTCTGACTCTGTGTTTTATTTACAGAAATATCCATTAGCTTAATGTTCCAGGCCCTTCTCAGCTTCCATACCCACTCCTGCCCAATTGGTAAGTTTTGGGGAAAAACTAAGTATGGTAGCTCAGTCTTTCTCGCCTTTATCCTTTTAAAACTGTTTCCTTCAGGGAGGAGAGCTGAGCAATCCTCGACTGTGGGGTAGGTGGGGCCACACTGTGGGGAAGAACCTAGCGAGAGAACATGGCAAAAAATCCTGGACAGAACCTGGCTACAGATCTTGGCTGGAGAACCTAGACAGAACATGGCTGGAGAACCTGGAAAACCTGGCTGGAGAACCTAGCGAGAGAACATGGCAACAGAACCTGGCTGGAGATCCTAACCAGAACTTGGCCAGAGATCGTGGCTTGAGATCCTGGCTAGGCTGCTGATCAACTGAATGCTGCCTCTGTGTCATTCCTTCTTCGCCGACTCCGTCCACACCTTGGGGAACCCCTGGACCTGTTGGGGCTGGACCCCAACACACTCTGATTTGGATTCATACAGACTCTCTTACACCAAATCTGTTCTTCCAACTTGTTCACTTCCGCAGGATTTCCCAAGAGGTGTATGTAGACGCTTTGCCTTGAGACATGGGACAAACATGTATTTTAAGTAGTTATTTCCCCTGACTCTGTGTTTTATTTACAGAAATATCCATTAGCTTAATGTTCCCGGCCCTTCTCAGCTTCCATACCCACTCCTGCCCAATTGGTAAGTTTTGGGGAAAAACTAAGTATGGTAGCTCAGTCTTTCTCGCCTTTATCCTTTTAAAACTGTTTCCTTCAGGGAGGAGAGCTGAGCAATCCTCGACTGTGGGGTAGGTGGGGCCACACTGTGGGGAAGGCCTGCCGGTGGATATGGCTGTCCAAGCCTGGGGTCCACACTGAGGAAGCCCAAATTGTCCAGCACCCGAGCAACATCCCCCTCTGCAGCTTTTATTGGTAATGACCTTGATATTTTGAGCTCTGTTTTCCTGATTCTTGTCTGTCTTTCAGGTGGTGCTAGACTTGAGTGAGGGAAAGTGATGTTACTGAGTCCTCTGAAATTCTAACACTTATGTATCCATCCATCTTAATGGATTCTGGAAATATATATGGCCGATTAATTAAATCCTATGAATCCACAAATATTGCTTAATATGAATATAATTCTTTCAATGGGGGTCAGTGTAATGTAGATTAAACAAAATATTAATAAAACAATAATAACCCTAGCCTGGGGACTGAAGGGTCCCGGGTTTGATTCCGGTCAAGGGCATATGGCTCAATACCCAGTAGGAGGCAGTCAATCAATAATTCTCTCTCATCATTGATGTTTCTATCTCTCTCTCCCTCTCCCTCTCTGAAAGCAATAAAAAGTAAAAAAAGAAAATAAATAAAAAGTATAGGCATGAAATTTTAAAAAAGTAATAGTAATACAAAATTATGAGTTTGGCAAATATGCAAAAAAATATGAATTATGGGAATGACAGAATTTTGAAAATTACTGTACCAAAAAGGATATAAGGCATGTCTTAGCTACATCCAGGAGTTTCATCATACTAAAAAAATTGTCAATTTCATGAGAAAGGTTTGGAGTTGAAGAAACAAACCTTATATAAGTACTAGAGGCCCAATGCACGAAGATTCATGCAAGAATGGGCCTTCCTTCCCCTGGCTGCCGGCACTGACTTCGCTCTGGCCTGGAGCCACCTTTCCACCTTCCCACGCTGCCCAGAGGCCCAGAGTGGCTGGGGTGGTGCAGAACGCACCCGGCCACTCTAAGCCTTCGTATGCAAATTAACCCGCCATCTTTGTTGTGTTAATTTGCATACTCACTCCTGATTGGCTGGTGGGCATCATGAAGGTATGGTCAATGTGCATCTTTCTCTTTTATTAATGTAGATGGAGTAGCAATATAGTAAGTTAAATTAGGAATACCAGTGTGAAATAATAACCTTAACAAGTATGTTTTCAGCTCTGACCCAGCAGCAACATCAGTGCACTCTTGCTTACCATGTATTCTCATGTGTTCCTGAGTCCGGGGCCTGGTCTTTATAATTATTTCCTTTTAAAAGGAAACAGAATCCCTTAGAAAATAGCTAATTCCATTATTTAGGGCAATAAAAAAATTAGAACATTTCTCTAACATCTTCTTGTTGCCAAAAAGCAAGAATGTTTGCAAGAATGTCAGAGGACAATGTAATAAAGGATAAAGGAGTCAACATAAAGGGCCTCTACTGACTATATGGTGACAATTTTTAAAATAAAAACTTCATTATAAAAATAAAGCATGCACGTACACACACACATACACATTAAATATACCTAGTATGCCCAGGTCAAAAAAATAGAACTTCTTCACCCCTCCCATGAGATCCTTCCATAAGCATCATTCCCATCTCACCCCCTTCCCTTTCTGCATATCCTTTCATAATAATGACTTCCTTGTATTATTTTTTTTGGTCTTATCACTCCAATGTGCATCCCTAGACACTATCTGTAGTCTTCTTCATAAAAAAATAAATAAATAAAATAAAAAGATATAGCTCTTAAGTGGAAACTACAATTTTAGCATCAAAATCACTATCATAATCATCCTCATCACTACTATCCTCATCATGGCTTATAGGGCAAAATGAGTCTTGTGAAAGACCATAAATTCAAAATTATTTAAAATAGAAAATTCAATATGAAGTCCTCCCAAACAGTCATTGTAATAGAAAGCAATGAATATAATGAACCATGTTTATATTTTATTGATTTTAATAATTATGAGGGTTTGATATTTCTTCTCTTAATGTTATACGTTATGAAAGCACAATCATATGCCTATTTCTATCTGTTTAAGGAGCATAAATATTGGATACTGTAAGCCCAATAGTCCCAGCAACAGTAAAGGCTAAGAACCAGAAGGACCAGTTGAGTGGGTACTCACAATAACCAACCAGAGAAAGGGTTCCACAGTGTTTGCCAATAAAATTTATTAGCCAGATGACCTACAAAGGAACACAAATTACACAGACTCAACATCTCAACTCCTAGGAGACTAAATCTCAGTGCTAAGAAGGAAGATGTAAATTTTTAATGCTAAGAAACCAAATCAATATTTGATTATGACAGGATAATAGTTTATATAACAATGGCCAAGTGATAATTTAGGAAAATAATTTCAGAGATGGATACTAGGTTGCAAAATTAAGCCCTTGGCATAAGATAAGATCTGAAATAGTCTCACTAACTCTACAAATATCATTTAACTATAGAAAAGCTCACTATAAAAAGGTAGTTTGGGTTAGAATCACCTTGGGAGAAACAAACAATTCTGACCAAGAATTAATCAGTCAATAAACCAGGTCCTGCAATCTAGGCTGCTTTGATAAGGTAAGTTTTTCTTTAGGATCTGCTAAGAATTTTGTGACACAAGGAGAAGAGTAAAAATAATAATACTGAAACCCTGAGGATATATATATATATTTTAAAAAGCATAGAAAATCAAGAACAGAAATAAGAAAGGCATTAAATCCAAGATACTGATGCTTTAGAGTAGATTGAAGTGAAACTATAGCAATAAATTCTGTAATCTTTATATGTTTATGAATTAAGGTTTTGAAGTGTTTAAAAGGATCAGTCATTCTAAATACATAAATGGCATTTCGTTTAAATTGTTTAAATGATACATTTAATAAATTTGAGATCAATGTTTAAAGGCCCCAAGAAAAATTGGTTTTTAGTTTGGGGTATTTGACTCATGAGCTTAATAAATTGAGCATTAAACAAAGAACTAATGGTTGTGAGTACTCCTCTCCATGGAAAAATGCTTTGGATGTAAAAGGATCTATCAGTAAGGACCTGGCCAGAAGGTAGTCTTACCTGTGTTAGTTATCTATCTCCATGTCACAAGTGGTCCCCAACATTTAAACAACATTTATTATCTCACAGTTTATCAACCCACAAGTGACGGATCAGGGAGGGCTTAGAGGGGTGGCTCTGGCTCCTGGTTCTCACAGGCTGCAATTATGATGTCAGCTCTGGCTGAGTCTCAAGCTCAACTAGGAAAGGAGCCCCTTCCAAGCTCACTCCTGTGGTTGCTGGTGGATTCAGTTCCTAGTGGGTTGCTGGACTGAGGGCTTCAGCTCCTCCCTGGCTGTTGGCCGTCAGCCACCCTCTGTTCCTCGCCATGTGGGCCTCTCCATAAGGCAGCTGATAACATGGCAGCTGGTGTCATGGGTTGAGCAAGCAAGAAAGGCCAGCGAAAGCGTCCTAGCCTTTTATAACCTGATCTCAGAGGTGATATCCCATGTTTGCTTATCCTCTTGTTAAAAGCACGTCCCTAAGTCTAGTTCACATGAAGGGGATGGCACAAGGACCGAATTCCAGGAGGTGAGGATCACTGAGAGCTGTTTAGAAGTTGTCTACCTGGGAACTTTCCCCAAGACCCTAGCCCAGGGGTGGGCAAACTTTTTGACTCGAGGGCCACAATGGGTTCTTAAACTGGACCGGAGGGCCGGAACAAAAGCATGGATGGAGTGTTTGTGTGAACTAATATAAATTCAAAGTAAACATCATTACATAAAAGGGTACGGTCTTTTTTTTTTTTAGTTTTATTCATTTCAAACAGGCCGGATCTGGCCTGCGGGCCGTAGTTTGCCCAGGGCTGCCCTAGCCTATAAGACACTGAGGGCTCTGTGTGTGCCACCAAATGTCATGTCTCTGCAAACACCAAATCACCAAATACGTGAGTCAAATACCCCAACACCTATGCACTGGGCACTGTGGTAGATGCTGGGGATACAATAACAGACGAGGCACACTTCCTAACCATAAGGAGCTCGTAGCTGAATGAAGGAGACCAACAATTAAAGGAGATTTAACCACTCCTCCTCCTATGGCACCTATCATTTTATTTTGCAAATATTCATTTAAATCTCCGGTTCCCTGTGAGACTATCATGTCCCTGAGAGAAGGTAGGATGTCTGTTTCATCTTCTGGCTCCTTGTGTCTTGCACATGGCCTAGCTCACAGGAGGCCTTCAAAAATATAACATTTTGAACTTAAAAAACAAACATGGTAAATAGTCCATTAGCCATTCACGTTAGTGCAAATGTATGACCCCAATCTTCTGAGAAATAATCATTAACAGAGGAAGTACTTAGGAGTTAGATAAAAGTGATACTAAGGGGACTGTACAAAGAGGAATCTAGTGTTAAAAAAAGATAAACATTGACTCTAGTTTCATCAAGGCCTGATTTAACCGCCCCATTCCTACCTCCTTCCCCCTAGACCCCTACCCCCAAGCAATGAGGAAATTCTACTATATTATGGGTCCAGGTCTTTTCGTCTCTGGGTTTTACATGTTCTTTAACGCAGGCAGTAATTATATTTCTCTCACACATAATTGTATGAATGTGAACTCTCTATAATTACTGTGTTTAAGTAGAAAATGAGGCGATCCAACTAATGAGGACAGGTGATAAAAACAACTGCGAACATTTCTTTCAAATTTATCATAAAATCCACTCAGAGTAAGCTCTAGTGAACTACAGAAGTTTTTTATAAATGTCACTGGCACGCATTTCCATGAATATATTAGCAGAGCAATTCACATCTGTGCAAGACTTAGAGCAAGGACAACATCCTCTTTCCTACAAACTTAAGCTTAATTGATAGCTTTGGTCCA
Organism: Myotis brandtii; assembly: GCF_000412655.1. Taxonomy (NCBI): domain Eukaryota; kingdom Metazoa; phylum Chordata; class Mammalia; order Chiroptera; family Vespertilionidae; genus Myotis; species Myotis brandtii. Next base: position 1,044,399 of record NW_005371920.1, on the reverse strand, counting down.
TTTAATTTGGAAAGGGAAATTATGGGTAACAAAGTTAATGCTTGATACGGATTTCAAAAATTGAATGTGCAGCTCCCTCTTCAAAAGGGATCTTACCTGGAAGCCAAAATAAAAACAGAAAAAAGTAGAGTTGTTCTAGGAGCAAAGGTGTATGAACTCTGTCCTCCTCACCCCTAGGCAGGCAGGGAGGGGAAGATACAGCCACAGTGTCTTCCAAGAAGGTAGGGTCCATAAAAGGAAACCTTTAGCCCCACAGATTTTCAGTGTGTAAAGGAGTAGAGAGGCCTTGAGGCTAAGCCCAGGCGGGAGTAGAGTCCCACCAGAGTAAGAAGAATAGAGGGCAAACTGGGGTGGAAAGGTAGAAAAGAAAGCAGACACCAAGCAGGATGGTTCTAAGTGGCCAGCACAGTCAGCAAAAGAAGTCTTGCTAAGTTGTCTCATTACTATCATATAATAATACCAGCCACCTAAGCATCTCCCCCAGCTCCTGCACAGTTTGTCCCTTTCACAAAGGCCTGGTAAGGCAAGATGTTTTCAAGCATCACAGAAAGGGCCTGCATGTTTACAGTCTGAGGTGTGTGACGTGGAATGGATGGAACAACACACCCTTGGGATTAAGAGATGATCAATACACTGAATTAATTAGACTGTTAAGATGATTGAAGGAGTTAGTGCCAAGTGCTCAGAACAGTGTCCTGCACACAGTGCAGCTGATACATACTTGTTAAAACAAACAAATAAACAAATTCTGCAATAGAGCCCCGACCGACCGCTGGCCCAGCCCACCTGGCCAAGCAGAGGAACTGCTTGTCATTGGAGTAAGCAGCAGAGGGGAGCAACAGTGACCTCCCCACGTCGTGAGGTCAAATTCATGTTATGCTGACAGAGGGACAAGAGTATTCTCTCATTAATGATAACTACTAAGTGTGTTTCCATCTGTGTATCAGAGGACCTAGCACAAATGCCTGGAACATAGTAGACATCCAGAGAAAATTTGCTCAATGAATAAATGGATAAGTGTTTTTTAAAACATGTATTCATTTAAATTTTTTTTGAGTTTTCAAAGGATATAGCATTATTTTAATCACCGCATCACTATATTATTTAACTTTCATATTTGTTCCTAGCTCTGAAGGAATTCTTAGTCTTATGAGTAACAGTGGGCCAGCCTTGCCCTAAACTTATCCTGATCCTGCCCAAACCACTGACAATCAGGAAGTGGATATTTCAGTGCAAACTTATCTCCACTAGTAGGCAAAGAACTCAGATATGTTTTGCATACAGTAGGTCAGAAGCAATATTTCTGGGTCCAAAGGTGTGTAGGCAGACCCTATGGCTCTACCTTGAAAATATATCTACAATCTGACCACTTTTACTACTCTCACTGATACCAGGCCACCCTAAACTTTCACCAGGATCCTTGCAATGGTCTCCAAGCTGGGCTCCCACTTCCACTTTTGTCCCATAGTGTCTTCTCTCACCACAGCAGCCAGAATGGCTTGTTAAAATGTAGATCATAACCTGACCCTCCTCTGCTCAAAGCATTTGTATCAACTGGCATCCAATCGGGAAACCAATATTTCAAAGAGAGGGAGTATTTATTATAGGGAGTGGATTACAAATATTAGTAACAGTGGGAAGCCACTACCCCCCTTAGGCTGGAGGAACAAGAGAGAAAATGGTGGCATGAACCTGTAGTCAGAGCCTATGAAATGACTGCTGTTGGAACCGAGCTGCCTGAGCCAGCGTTCCCAGCTGCTGCTGCCACTCATGCAGCTGCCATGTGGGCAAGGCTGCCAGCATCCTCATTGGGGAGGGTAGGGGGGTAAAGACTCTTCTGATTCTGCCAGTACCTTTCAGTGGCAGAAACTAACAGGAAGTCAGCATGCAAGGGAGTCTGGGAAATGCAGTTTGCAAGTCTCTGGCCCTAGCAGTAGAGAAGGGTACAGAAGGAGGGGTGTGGGGTTGACAGAAGACCCCATCCAGAGCAGCACCTCACTCACAGTAAAACCCAAGTTTACAATGACCTCCCAGGAAAGCACCCCCTCACCCTAACACATATGCACCTTCTCTCTGCCCCCATTCCCTGCCACCTGTCATCTTACTGCGCTCCAGCCACGCCGGCTTCTCTGCTGCTCATCACACCTGCCGGGCCCTCCTTCCTTAGGGTCTAGCATTTGCTGTCTCCTCTGCCTGGGATAATCATACCCCAGATACTTTCACAAGTCACTCCCTCATCTCCTGTGGGCCTTTATTTTAAGAATACCTTCTCAATGACGCCTCCTTGAAAACTAATTTAAAATTGCAACCCCTCCTAATTCCCAGCCCCCTTTATTATTTTAGTTTTCATCACAGCATTTATCCTTTTCTAACACATTATGATATACAGATATATTTTTATTCTGTATTATGTATTTTTAGTTGTCCCTCTCTCACTAGATAGGTAAATAGATAGATGATAGATAGATAGATAGATAGATAGATAGACAGACAATATTTCCCCCCCACCAAAAGGTAAGCTCCCTGGCTTTTTTCTACTGATATAGTCCCAGTGCTCAATAAATACTTACTGACTGAGTAAATAAATGTAATCATTCGTAAATGCATTTTTTATGGGATGAAAAATATTAAAAGCCTGTGGGAAGGAAAAGAAATATTGTGACACCTCTTCCCCTTCTGACCCCACTCGGGCTCCATTCAGTGTCCCTTCTGCATGCTTCTACCGTTCCCTGAAATTCCCCCAACGCAGAACTTGTCACACCACATTGTAATAACATGTTTACGTAGCTGTCTCTGCCACTGAAACTGTAAGGCCCATGAGATGCCAAAGGGGTGGTGTCCACCTGGGAAGCTCCGCACACCCAGCACCTGGCCGTACCGTCCTGCACGTCCCGTATGCAGGGCTCAAACTGCAGCTGCGGTCGGATGCTCCCACCACAAAGCAAAAGGCTACACTTAAAGGTCTCTCGACACCACCCCTGCTTCTGTTACTCTGGAAAGATGTAAGAATCAACAGCTGTGAGAAAACAGAGTCAGGAAGTAGTTAAGTGCAGAAGCAAAGAAAGTCGGCAGCAGCTCTACTGCTCTGGCTAAGTGAGGAGAAGCAGAATGACCACGGCTTTGGAGAATATTTTAATCTTTTTATTAGAAGTGTTATTATAGTGCCTGAAAAGTACTGTTCCACTGGTGGGTTTTAATAGCTGGATATCACAGGCTAACAAACAAATCCTGAAAAAAATTGTTATGAAAATCCAAATAATTATCATAGAAAAGCAACGCATCTCAATAGATAACATTTTACAGTGTTATTTCAAGGGGACTGGGCCACAAAGTCCATTAACAAAAGCATTTTTCTAATTTTATACCAACTTTAAGAGGAAAGATTGACCCTTTGTACGTGTATTCACAGACAGCAGAAAGATCATTGCTAAAAATCGGCCTTGGTTGGCTTTTTTTTTCCAGGTTTCCAGTAGATGCCTAGAGAACATCCAGAGTCTTCTACGAGGAGATCGTGGCTGTATCTTACACTTAAAATAGATTTATTTGGGAATAATTCAGAGGCTGGAAGAAGTGATATCACACACAAGTACTAAAGCACCAAATTTATCACAGAAAGCTTTGACTTGGCTTCTATCCTCAGTAGTTTGGAGGCACACAGACATGTCTGGTCTCATCTTGTCCTAAGGAGCACTGCTGTCACCTGCATGGGAGTCACCCCCGCCCATCACACAGGAGGGACTGGGGCTTTGAAAGAAATGCCTCCTCGGCCAGCCTATCTTCAGCACGAAGCACGTACCTGCTGTTTTGTTTTCAGTGGCCTGCTAAGTGCCCTGGGACATTGGGCATCCCTCCCTTCTGCTGCTTAATTAAAATTTCAATTTGACCAATGACGCTTTGAAATGCATTCTAAGCAACAGGAATTCAGTCCCTCAGACACCTGCCTTTTTCATTCCCTTCTCGCTGCAAAAGTTTGCAAAATCACTCCCAGCCAGAAAATGACTTCACCCTGCTGCCTGGAAGGGACCTTTATTGGTTCGCTAGCGCAAGGAGGAAACTGAGCTAAGTCAAGGGAGATGCACGTACACATTCCTGGAAGGATAATTTTAGAACCAGTTTCAAAGCCGACTCTAATTCGAAAATGCCTCTGCCACTTAGACCCACATGGAGATGTTATCAGCCTCGTGAAATGTCATCAAGTAGCTGAGGGTGGTTGTGTTTTGCCAGCGGTGGAAGCGAGCGCAGCCACTGTGGCTTCCTGGCTGGGAGAGGGAGGGTGGGGGCAGTTTATTAGAAATAACGTTAGAGAGGATGCGATAAAGGCAGACATTCAAAGCCGCGGGCTATTGATTGCAAATCTGGCAGGGCTGCAGGCCATTCTCGTTGCAGGCAGGGCATCGCAGGGCCCGATAGGACTCCTTAAACCTGTTGGCCAGCATGGAGAACTTGCTGCCGTGGCACAGAGAGCAGGTGGCACTGCCCGAGCCTCGGCAGTGAAAACAGTTGTCATCTGGAAGCTCCCCTTCCTGCAAGAGACGGTCAGCGTTTAGTAACGATAGCAGTTCGAGTTGATTGATCACATGCAGGTGAAAATACCCTTGGGCTGTGCAGAGGCTGGGGCAGAATAAGAGGAAAATGCTTCCCACAAATGCACTGAGGGAACTGGTCAGAGGCATGGAATAATCACAGCAAGTTTATCGAAGAGGGTTTCCCTGGTGGACATCTCTCAGGCAGCATCCCCCGCCACCATGCCTCACGTCCCAAGACTTCAGGCTTTTCATCGCCCTTGTCACCATCATCTGACATGTAACTTCTGTATGTTCCATGAGAGCAAAGATTTGGGTTTCCTCATTGCCAAATACTAAGAGTGCACATTTGTAGCATGACTCGTAGGTGCCAGGCGCAGTTCTAAAAGCGTCTGTTCATATATCAATCCATCTAATCACACAACAATCCCCTGTAAGGGTTACCATCCCCATACTACAGATGGGAAAATGAGACACAAATTCAGTTATTCACCAACTGTCATGCAGCTTGAAGAAGAGTCAGGTTTTGATCCAAGGCAGCTGAGCACCAGAGTTTATGCTCCTATTGACTACGTACACAGCCCCTCATTGTAGTTGTCTGAAGTAGATGCTCAAGACAGATTGCTTTGTGGAGACTAAGCGGACGAATGAATTGATGGTACAATCCTTGGAAGCTTAGCTCTGAATTCTTGCAATACTTTATCCTCATTCTCTTTGAGAACTGTGATAAGGCCCCAGGATTCAGAGCTCCGCTCTGGACTCAGGAGCCTGGCTCTGACATCAAGAATACACTTTGGACAGTTCCCTTAATCTCTAAATCTCCATTTCTTTCCCTCTGAAATGGGAGTGATAATGCTTACCTCTCTGAGTATAGCAGCTAGAATATTACCTGACAGAGTACATGAAAATACCATCTTATGTTATCTGGCATATTATGGGTTTTCCATGAGAGTTTGTTCACTTCTAAGCCTTGCTAATAGGTCTCCAGTACTCGATTCCCCCCCTGCAGAAAAATGTCCTATGTCTACTGTTGTGTTCTTCCCCTAAAACATCTCAAGAAAACTGGCAATCTTTGGATTCTGTGCAAAGATCATACATAGACCTATAACCTTCCAAGAAATAAGGGGCAATACCAAATCTATACCAGGCGGATCAGGCACAAAATCCTGTTCATTTCACCGTCAAACCCATCCAATTTTTTTCCACCCCACAGTCACAACCCTAGTCCGACATCTACCAGCTCCAGCAGGAATTCAGTGTGGACGCCTGCCTCCAGTCTGGTGGCTGTTCTCCCCACTGATGCCAATTTTCCTAAGTTGCCTGCAATTGTGACTACCACAGAGCACTCAAGAAACCTTTAAATGAACACTTGCCTTCCAGATAAACTTCTGATTAAAACCAAACTCCTCAGAGGCTTTAAATGCTTAGTTACGTTTTTCATCAGGCTCTTGTCCTTAGATCTCTCTCCAGCTGGTCTCCAGGAACCTGTGCCCCCTCCCAACCCAGATAGTTCCCATGTTCTCAAGTGTCAGTAAGCCTTGCCTACCCAACCTCTGGACCAGGAGTCCCACCGCCTGTCCTGCCCCAAGCACGGCAGGTCTCTCACTCTGCTAAAAGCTCCTGGGAACTAGACAGGAAGCTCTCTGCGTGGTCCCTTTCACCGTCACTTCCTTGACATCTAGTGTGGAGCCAGGAAAATATCTGCTGTTCAGATATTTGCCAAATGAACAAACAAAACAATGTTGTCTAGAGAATCCTTCCCATTCTTAATCCTAGGAACTACCAACACAGCTGGAGTCCAGTGGGAGGCTCCATCCAGCTAACAGCTTTCTTTTATAACCTAATAAAAATAATCTCTGAAAAGGGAGGCATTAGTTCTGCAAGTAGCTTTGTTGTGCTGCACAGTGCCCAAGGAGGTATTACACTTTATTCATTCTAGATTTAGGGAATAGAAGTGATTTCCAACTGACAAAAATCTAAATCATGTCTGTGCACCCTTTTGTTAATATTTTATTGATTCTTGCCATACTTTCATATATTAACAATGCAGAAATGTGTTTTCTTCCCTTAAAGTATTCAAAATAAATTTATTTGCCAAAATGTTCTTAAAGCAAGTTGCCACAGTCCATTTTTCTGCCAAATCCACACATTTTAATGTTTTAGACTTGATCCCAGTGAGATTTTAATGGTATAAGTCAATGTTGTCAAAGAAAGTACAGTAAAATCCTAACATAATAGAATGCCAGGTCAGATAGTGAAAGATTAACAAAATGGCCTGGTGAGCTTGCTGTAGAGAACAAAGCCAAATCATCAATCAAATTTTACCTGATGCATACTGGAGTTTCTTTTTTTTAAAAAAAATATATATATATTTCAGAGAGAAAGGCAGAGGTAGAGAGAGAGAGAGAAATATCGATGAGAGAGTTATTGATTAGCTGCCTCCTGCATGCCCCACACTGGGGATTGAGCCGGCAACCTGGGCATGTGCCCCAACAGGGAATTGAACCATGACCTCCTGGTTCATAGGTCAACACTCAACTACTAAGCCACGCCAGCTGGGCGCTGGAGTTTCTTTCCTTAATTTGAGTTACCACCCTTTCCAACTACTCACCTCAACATGTTCATTTAATTATTTAATGATTCACTAAATCAAGTATTTACTGAGTCTCTACTCTTTCATTCTCATTATTTTTTAAAATTCTTCTCAGAAAACACTTAGTAAGAGGACTTAGAACATAGTTGTACAACATAGTGCAGGTTATAAAACCAACAAACCTCCCAAACCACCTCCCACCAGCTCCATGACCAAGGAAAGGGGCCTGGGCTTTCACTGCGGGATCAAAGCTTGTTAGCCCTGAAGAGGGTAACCAGCGCCAATCCGGTTAGCTAAATGGTTATGATCATGATTCATGAGATTGGCAGTCAGGTGGTCCTGGGCTTGACTACTGACTCTGATGACCTCTGGTAAGCTACGTAACTTCTCTGAGCCTACTTTCCCCAGCTCCAAAAGGAGACTACCAGAGATATCTACCTCACAGAGTCTTCGTGAGCATGACATGGACTCTGGCATGGAAAGCATTGGGCATGGTGCCAGGCTATCATGGGCCCGGCCCTCAATAAACTGTAGCTATTATTACTATTATTTCTTTTTTATTATTGTTATTTCAAAGGCAAGATCAGGTGAAGCATAAAGGAGCCTAGATGATCTGTGGTTTCAAATCCGTTGAACCCAGGGCCAGGTTTCCTCCCTTCCATGTTTCACCGTGGCTCGATTCAATGATCCCTCTCCTTTGCTCTTATAGTTACTACAGGGGTGCAGCGTGGCCTGGCAGTTAGCCTTTCCCTGCCCTTTCATCACTGTCCTCACCGCTTCCCTTGGTCAGGAGGGGCTCCTTGGTGTTCTTTGACCCTTTTCTAGAATAATCTTGTCCGGGCATTTACTGCATGAGGGATTGGGCAAACAAATGGCCATTTAAAACAGAGTTTAAAGGACAGGCCAAGTGAAGTATAACCTTTCACAGCAATTTTCTGCTGCACACCTCTGTGCTGGCGTATGGCATTCCAGCTAAGAAACATGGCTCTGTCCGTACTGAATTGAAAGACAATTGTCATGTCGGGCCTGTTGTTGCTTTTGCATTCAGGGCTGCAGTGGGACCTGCATGCTAGCTTTTCTGGCTCTCTTCTGAAAATATATGCCCCTACAAGTTGTAATATGGTGTGAAAAGGAATAGAATGAATGGGTGTTATGGTGGGGAGGGAATGCCTTGGATGGCAATGTCTGGCTGTCTGCCTACTGCTACGCCGCGTTCTGAGTAGGGCTATCTAGAGAAGGCAGAGGCAGAACACTTCTTACCAGCTAGCACTTGGTCCCAAATGCCAATCCTCTTTCCACAAACAATTACTATTTATTGAGCACCTATAATATGGCAGGCTCTATTATGGGAGGCAATATACACATGGCCCCTGCCCTCATGGAGACTAAACCTTATGCGTGAGAACAAACATTAACCAAATAAGTATAAGACTGCAACTGTGAGGAGGGGTGTGAGCTGCCCTGAGGGGTCCCTTCTTAGGAATGTTATCCTCATGGAAGCCAGGGAGGCCCCTCTGAGGAAAGGATGCCTCCACTCAGATCTCAGGGGCTGAGGAAAAGGTGGCAGGGAATCTGGAGAATATCCTAGGCCAGGGAAGTTGCCCCTTGGAAGAAAAAGCAAAGAACACATGATAGGCAGTGTTTCTGGGGTGAAGAGAATGAGGAGAGATGGGGTAAGAGATGAGGCTGAAGAGGCCAAGAGTGGCCAGGCACACAGTGCTTTCTAGAAGAAGTGAGGAGTTTGGGTTTTATCCCAAGTGAAGAGAAGCCATTGAAAGTTTTGGGTGGGGGAAGGGAGGTGATGAAGGGATGACACAATCAGATTTGCATTTCAAAAATCTCTCAATGAGTGATCAGATTAGAAAGAGACGCGAGAAGTTGTGAGCAGAACTTTTAGCCTCCCAGGGTGGGGACATCACTCAGGGGCAAGGAAGCCAACAAATGGGAGGGGAGAGTGCGCCCCACAGAAAGCTTTAAGTCCCAAGAGAGAGAAGCTAAAGAGGAAAAAACATTCACTTCTGCTGCCACCCAAGCTTTTACTCTCTTAGCTTAATGTCATCAAAATTGCTTTTCCCACCCCACCCCACCTTGAGAACTAATGCATACTATCAGCTATCAGTCTTCCCCCTCATCCCAGCATGTCTGAGCAATGGTTTCCAAGGTGGGGAGCTATTTATATTTTTATCTAGAGGTGACAAGAAGTTAAGCTTTAATAATATTTTCAAAAGAAACTGTTATCCTAATTTTTAATAAACTAGTTGACACTGGTGCCCTCACTAAGACTGGCAGTCACTACAATAATGTACCCAAAGGGACCCTGGAATAAGCATGATGTAAAGGGACCCCACTTTACGTAAAGTGGCAATGGTGGCCCGGCTCATTCATTCACTTTCCACATATGGCAACATTTTGCGGTTTACTTGTGCCTGGCCTAGTGGGTTTACAAATGATGCTGTTTATTTTTAACTAAACTCATCTCCACAAAATCTAAGGACCTGCAGCTTTATTAAGTTTCTTCAAGGAAACTACGGATTGAGGATCCCAATAATAGAAGCACAAGGGAATCCATAAGAAAAGGGCAGAGCTAATTTTTCCCATGTCTACAGCAAGATGTTCTAAAGCCACACTGCAAAGTGAAAACAATAGCTACCTAATCGGATCTCAAAAGAAGCCACCCAAAAAATTAAAATTAGGAGTGTTTGAAATATGGACTTATAACCATTATTGCTAACAATGTACCATTAAAATATAATAAAATCCCTGACAGCTTTAATATTTAGACATCTTACGTAGCCATATTTGAAAGTTTTACTGAAGCAGTGCACAACCAAGACCATTTGGAGACCACTGCAGCAGGGCCCTCCTGGGGGGACAGTGACCCATTGACGCACCTGGGGGTACTGGTTGTGGGGGAACATGCTTTCTGTCTCCGCCAAAGGCCCGTCGTTCTGGTCGCTGTCTCCATAGATTTCCTCTTTGCTCATCAGAGACTCTTCCTCAATCTCCCCTTCCTTCTGGAGAATTTTCCTCATGAAGTCTCTCTTGTCCATTGGGGTTCGAATGATTTTCAGGTTATTCGTGTAGATGATTATCTTTCCAAAATCTATAATGGGTGGGGACTAGAGAAATGGAGAATGAGCATGGAACCTTCACCAACAGTCACCAAATAAATCCAGAGCTGCAGAACCTGCTCACCGTCCCGGGAAATAGGACAGGAGGGACTTCTACTCTCCAGCACTTGTGACCCCATCAGACCACAAAGCTCCAGTTCATTCCCTAGTCTGTTTGCTTTCTCTGAAAACCATGGCAACCTTCTCCCTTCTTCCTGTTGATGGTAGCCGACCGATGCTACACTAGTCATATAACTAGAGTGTAGGGCTCTGCAGGGTAGGGCCCAGAGTGTCTACTTCACATACCACAGCAGATGATGTAGGGCCAGGCATAATGAGGGCTTAAGAAACACGAAGGAATGCCTTTTTAAAAATAAGTGTCACAAATTTGTTTCTGTGCATAAATAATAGTATATACAATTTATTGAGCATTTATTGTTATTATTATGATGGCAGACATTGTGCTAAGCATTTTACAAACATTACCTCACTTCTCCCCCTGAACATCCCTATGAGGTAGATGCTATGATTTCCACATTCTACAGATGAAGGGACCAAGCCTCAGGGGGATTAAGTGTGTCTCAAGGTCACAAAGTTACTCAGGGTCTCTGGCTGGAATTCAAACCCAACTCTGTCTCACTCTAAATCCATATTCTTAGCACCTACACTAAACTATTCACAATCACTTTCCCAAGATCATTATATTTTTTATATATTAACATATTATATATATATATATTCTGTTGTAACTTGTTTTTGTTCTTTGTCTATGAAAATCTTTTTATGTCAATAAATATACTTTAACAGCATCATTATCAATAGCTCCTGTTCCCTTGCTGGATTTCTCATGTGTGCCTTAACCATTTACTGAGGAATCATCTGGACAGTAGAGAAGCAGGGGAGTAAATGTTTAGGACAGCTTGCAGGGAAACGTTGGATCCCAATCCCACTGTTCACCAACTATGAAATAGAGGAGAGTCGTTTGGCCTCCCAGAGCCTCGGTGTGCCCATCTCGCTGGCATGCACTAACCACCAAAGACAAACTTATTATTAAAACACAGAAATGCTTCTACACTGGCTGGTAAACAGCTGTCCTGAGACTCCTGAGCGTTCTCCTGCTACTCCAGCCTCTCTCCAGAGAGCCTCTCACATCCCCCAACCAGTCATGTAAAAGTTGACTTAGGACCTCAGGTGTTAGGACCCTGCCCCAACCCTTCGCTGGCTTCTGGGGTGATTAAGCAATTAAATATTTGTACTCTCTTCCCTGAGGCTAATCATGTCATCGTCCACGGATGGCGGTCCCATGAAGAGGATATCAAACAGGGATTGCAAAAGCTGAAGGTACCATACAAAGGGTAGGCACTGTTACTGCTGTCATTATTCAGAACTGTTCTTTTGGTCATTAGCGCATGCGCAATCATGCTACCCAACCACATGCTTCGGCGGGAAATGTTCTGCCCTGCTTTTGCAGAACTGCATCAGCCAATCTATTTAGATGCTCCACCGAAGCAGTCTCAATCTGACTTGAGCCAGAGTTCAATATTCAGGTCCCCTTCCTTGAGACATCCATGGGGTTTTCAATAATTATTTATGAAGCCACAAGCTTCCTACCCAGCCCTGGTTTCCCTCCCTCTCTTCTAGGGATCGTGTGGCAGCTTCCATTTCCTACTGCTTGATGCGCGCGGGGTTCCTGTTTCGCACTCTGGACTATCAGTTTCTGAACATCAGCAGATAAAGATGGTGGCACTTTTGGAAGGTTCCATTTCCACTTCCAGTAATAGCCGAAGAGGCTCAGTTACGAGGGAGCTTTCTTCACATCTACGGCTGGTTTCTTTTTTCCAGGCAAAACTCTCAACATACTGAAAAAAACTCTGCAGCCCTCTGGTTCGACCTCCTGCCTCTAAGCTGGTCAGCATCTGAGACACCCAGGCGAGTCCATTTGCTTTTAATGTATTCCAAAGGTGGACGGTCCCAAGTCACCCTGCAGGTGTGTTTAAGTTTCAGTCACCCTGACAGCCAAGCTCTTCCTGGTGTCTAAGGAAACTCCCCGGGTGTAACTAAACTTCACATGATCTGGTTGCATCCGATTGCCTGTGAGGAACACCCTCTCGTACATTATAGAGGGCCGGGATGGAGCCAGGAATTTTATGTTTCCTTCCACGGTGCCCAGAATGGTAACCTATGTGATTGAGCCGCATAAATATCCCGATGTCAATGGCAGCGACTGAGGCTGCTATTCGGTCACCATGACACCCCTCCGCTGCTCAAGGTTTAAACACATCACCGGGTACAAGGAAAGGCAATGGGCTTTGCGGGCAGGCAGACCTGAGTTCAAATTGCATTCAAATGTTATCTGACAGTTGTGTGAGAGGTGCAACTTCCCGAGCCCCTATGAACTCCTTTTTTTTCCAATTTGTAAAATTCTTTCTCATAGAATGATTGTAAAGCTGAATTTATGCATTCTGTATAAAGTGGGTGTTCTGTGGATATTACTTCTCTTCCTTCCCCTTCCATTTTTTATGAACCTTGTAAGCTTCGGTCAGTTTCAATTCCTTAAAATATTTGATTGTTTATAACCACTTTCTCTATCTACCACATAAAATTTTTAAAAGCCTCAGTGTTTCTTTCATAAGAACCTGGTCATTATCGCACTGGTAGGTAACATTTACAGAGCATATACAATGCGCCAGGCACAATGCCAAGGGCTTCTTATCTGTTATCTCTCTTTCATCACAACAATCTTTGTAAGCAGGTACTTTTATTACCCTCATATCACAGATTATGACGTTGAAGCTCAGCAAGTTTAAGTGGCTTTGCCCGAGCTCACACGGGTAAGTGGGTAGAATGGACATCAAGCCCTGGTTTAACTGACATCAGAGCCCTTGTTTTTTTTTTTTAAACACACACACACACACACACACACACACACACACACAACACACATTATTTTTGATGTGGTAAATATACATAACATAAAATTTACCATTTCTAAGTGGACAGGTCAGTGGCATTAAGTACTTGAACACTATGGTGTAATTATCACCGTCATCCATCTCCAGAACTTTTCCTTAGTCCCAAACTGAAACTCTGTACCCATTAAACAATAACTCCTCCTTCTCCCCTCCCCGCCTCCCAGCCCCTGGCAACCACCACTCTCCTTTCTATCTCTATAAATCTGACTACTCGTATAAGTGGAATCATATGATTGTCCTTTTGTGACTTATTTCACTTAGCATAATGTCTTCTGATTCCATTCATGTTGTAGCAAGTGTCAGAACTTCCTTCCTTTTTTAAGACTGAATAATATTCTATTGTGTGTATCTACAACATTTTGACTGTCTACTCACCTATTGATGGACATTTGGGTTGTTTTCACCTTTGGGCAATTGTGAAAAAAGCTGCTATAAACCTGGATATACAGATATCTATTCAAGTTCAGAACCTCTACTTTTAATTACTGTGCCTAACTACTACCCAATGTTGCCTCACAGCCAATATTTACTAGGGGTTATTTTACAATTGGGTTCACTATTGAAAAATCATGACTTCCAAGCTCTCATTTCCTTATTTTTCATAAACACCACATTGACAACCTGTTTCAGTGGGTGCAGGTGCATGAATCCATCCTGACCACTCCTACACGAAAAGGCTGTCTAGATTGGGATGTGGCATTTGATCAGGCAACAAAGAAAACAAGGATAACTGGACCATGCAGGAATCTAACCCTGAACATGCCTTCTAGAGTCTGGTGTTTAAATCTACTGTGCCATGCCTGGTTTTATAAATCCATGCCTAATCATACATTTACATGAATGCCAAGTTTGGCATACTGACTTATGAAGGTCAAGCAGTCCAGTACTAGCTACTGTGGCCTTGTATAAGGTATTGAATAAACTACAGCTTTGTAAATTCTAAACATATGAATAAGATTTAGGTAAAATGAGGTACTTTAAGTACAAGACAGCTATGTACCTAGGATATAATAAGCATTCAGTAAATGGTACCTAATATTATCATCATCAACATTATTGGTAGTGATCTTATTCTCTAAAAAGGAATGTTCCATCGGGCAAAGAGTATGGGGAATCAGAAGACCTGGGTTCTTACTCTGACTCTGCACCTATGACCATATTGGGTGAGTCCTTTAACAACTTGGCACTCAGTGTTCCTCATCTGTAAAATGGGAGTGACCATACTTGGCCTTTCTCCTCAAGATTGTCGTGAAGACCTAATGCGATAGTATGTGATAGTGCAATGCAATGCATAAGCCACTCCAGCAACACGAGGGGCTGTTCATTCCAGCCCCCTTTCATACCAAAAAGAAACCAGTACTATCTTTGATAAATGTGGACATGCCCCTAATTATACTCTTATCAGTGCTAGGAAGGTCCATACATTTGTCTGCTATAGATGTAGTATTTGTTCCCTTAGGAAACTAATAAAAATGATTAGAGAGTAATTATCTGAATTTCACACTTTAAAGAGGAGTACAAATCCTACTCATAAACACTATTTATTAATAACCTGGTACATTACATAACTGTATTTACTCTTTTTGAAGAAACACATTCATAGTCCCACTGGCAGAGAGCATATCCACATCTCCTATGAGATTCTAGAAATCAGTGACTACCTTTCCAGGCTCTTCTAACTTAAAAAGAGAAACCACGCATGGACATTTGATTATCCATGCTACTGGGGAAGATCACTGAAATTCACAAATAAATACATGTTTCAAATGAGCTATTAGCTCACACTTCTTCCCCGTGTAACATTTCCTCTGGTTGATTTGCTCTTCACCATCTCTTCTCAGGACTCCACCTACCCAGTGTTCATGCTAATGAGCAATGAAAAGGCAACATAAATAAACTAACAGACAGACATTGTTTGAAAGCAGGCAGCAAGAGGGAGATGGGGAGGAAAAAAAACAAGTTATGGATAAACCACATGCTGAATAACTGCCTAGAGTAAAATGAGCACCTCCAAACACTTAGCTGTTTCAGGAAACAAGACAACCAGTCGCTGCATCATTTTCTAAACCAGCATCGGGCAACCTGAAAACCACAGCACCTCTATTTAATTTACTTACTGAGATAACCCAGCCAAAGACCCAGTGCAATTTCTTTTTACCCTGGATGGAATCTGAATACTATCGTGCTTATTGCACTTTCTAATAACGAATCCACAAGCATGCGATTGTTGTCCCAGAAATATTATCCTAAGAGCGACTTCCCATTTGGTGCACCTACAGCCCTGGTTGGTACAGGAACATGAGCATAATACAAATTTGAAACATTCAGGTGCTTCTCTAAACGCACTTTAGTCCTTAATGCTTATCCCCCACACGCAATACCCACCTTATGGTCATTTGTCTTGTAATCGTTGAAGAAAGGCTGGCTGCCCGCCAACGTATAGGCATTGCCCTCTCTGAACACGCTGATCCTTTGAGCAGTCAGCTTAGGGGAGTAGGATCGGGGCTTGGGGGCTTCCCCAGACCCATAAACACCATCCATGGGTTCCAGGGACTCTTGGAGAAAACTGTGAGGGTATTCCTCCTTTGGCGATTCTAATTCCTGCCCATCTTCGAAGACCTGCTTCAACACTCGGCCACTGTAGGAGGAAGAGATTTTGAATCGTACTTTCCGGGGTTTGCCGTCACTCTTCTGGTTCAGCTTCTTCTCAGGGTCCTCCATCAGCAGGCACGTCCCTCTGTGGTTTCCAGGCCTCAGTGCAGCCAGTGGAACTCGGAGCTCTGAGAAAAAGGCACTTTATTTTCTCTCCTCCTGCACATAATTAATTCAAGTCGCTGCTGGGATATACTCAGTTTACAGCAACTGACACCCACACATTAAGTATTGATAGACCCTCATGCAAAGGCAGGCGATTGCGGGTTTATGGAGTGGAGGGAGCATAAGACAAGATTGGGTCCCCTATGAATCCCAAACTCGCCCAGAAATTCACCCCAACCCTGGCTTTTCTTAACCTGAGTAAGTTTATTTAGCCTGAACAAGTACCAGTTCAATACGGATCAATTACTCAATGAGTTAGCAAATGTCTTGTTATTCTTACCAACAGCCATGACCTAATAAGCATTTAATAAGTGCCAGAGATTTTTACATACATTAGCTTACTTCACCCTCACAATAACCCTACAGTGAAAGTACTATTGTCCCTTGTTTACAGAGCGGAAAGTGGGGCTCAGAGCAGTTTCCCCATTTATCTGCTGGATTACAGCTAAGCAAGTAAAGGGCAGGGATTTGAACTCAGTTCTATCTGACTCCAAAGCCCATGACCAGCCCACCAAGTCAAATGTCTTCCAATTGTGTCTCAAGGAATCCTAGACAAGAGGGAGCCATAGGTCCTGGACTCTGGGCCTTCTGCCTCTGTGTGAACCAGATAAGTTCCACTTTGTGTCTATTTTATGTAGGCAGTTTATTGTACGTCAATTATACTTCAATAAACTTTTCTTTTTTAAAGACAAAATTTTTTTTTCTTTTCAAGCACAAAGCTAGGCACCACTGCCTATTGCAGACAGCACCTGGTAAATGCCCAACACTGTGAGCCCGTCATTGGAATGACTATCAGAGAAGCAGGAAACCTGGGGCTTGAGAATGACAGTCCTACAACCTGGTTTAGGAAACAGACCTAACACATAAAATAGCCTCCTGTTTAGGGAGCAAGCAGTCCACCGCTGACTCACAGCATAGCTCTTCTGGGAAGAAAGTGGTCCCTGAGGGGACAAGGATGGAAGAAGAAGGCTTGTAAAGGAAAGGGCCCTTGGGCTGGGTCTAAAAGGATGGGTTGGATTTGAAGAGCTGGAATGGTGGGGGTTACACTTTCCACCCTGTTTTTGCTAATGATATCAGTTACTGCATTGTCCAAGCTGACTTCTGATGCTCCTGTGGCCATTCCTAGGAATTCCATCACCACTCCTTCTTTCACCCACCCAGCACCCTAGCCCTAGGTCAAGTCCTCATCGCTTCTGTTTTCAAAGTTGCAGCAGCCTTCTAATGACTGTCCCACCCATCCGCAAGTCCATCCTCCACCCTGATGCCAGAGCGGTTTCCAAAACACAACTCTGCGAATGTCAGTCTCCCGCATAACAAGTCCTAACCCTTCCTTTCAGCGGGCAAGGTTCCTCAAAACCTAACCCTACCTTCCTTCCCAGCCTGGTCCTCTCCACTCTTCCAAGTGCTTCCTGGAATTGGCGTTCCGGGCACACGGACAAGCTCATCTGTTTCTCAAAACCACTAGTTTCTGCCTTTTATCCAGTACTCCGATTCCTCATTGAAATGTCAAACTTCCCCTCCTCCTTGAAGTCACAACCCAAATGTCACCACTTCTGGGAAGCCTTCCTTCCTGCCTCAGGGAGAATGCCATGGAACGCTGGACCTACCACCATCGCGTGCTTGTTTTCTTTACCATTCTTGTGGTTCCCTCCCTCCACCCCCACCCCACTAAGCTGCAAGCTTCATAGAGTCAGAAGCTGCCTTTACCATTTCTCTATCCCCAGTGTTTATCAAAGTGCCTGGTACATAATAGAACTCAGGTAAGAATTGTTGTATGAATGACTTCTAGGTGAGAGAAATCAAATAAATAAAACTTTTGGAAGAGGAGTTATACGTATTTTGTGGACAATAGTGAAGAGGTAGGATCAGAAAGTTGTCAAGAAAAATACCTATATTTCTACTAAATAGGAGGGGTTTCACTATGATAAAGCCCCCATGTATTCAATACAAGAAATAGGTTAAACACACACACACACACACACACACACACAAGAGTTATACGTATTTTGTGGACAATAGTGAAGAGGTAGGATCAGAAAGTTGTCAAGAAAAATACCTATATTTCTACTAAATAGGAGGGGTTTCACTATGATAAAGCCCCCATGTATTCAATACAAGAAATAGGTTAAACACACACACACACACACACACACACACACACACACACACACACAGAAACAGCATCTCTAAAAAAAAAACAAAGGTATGCTCTTCATAACATCAGAAGATACATTCCTCTAGGTTCCCTAGGAAGCAGGGCCAGCCCTGATGTACCATGAACGCTTTACAGGAGACTGGAACCTATATCCCTCAGCGCTTAGGACAACCAAGTGGGCCCCAAGGCTTCCAGGCAGGCAGTCACCTTATTCGTTTATTCTAGTGTATAGAACAAATATCATTATTTGCTATGTATGCCACGCCATGAAAAAGATTGGGAAGCCCTAAAAAAGAGAATATTTTCTTCTATTCATCCCAGAAACCGGTATGAATACATGACCAATAGTCTATCTTCATCTGGAAGGATCAGTGAGCTGACTTCCATTCACAGCTACCTGCCAAACAGGCATTTTCAATTGCCCAAGAAATGAACACCATTAACAAAGGTAGCCTTTCAGAAGAATAGACTTCAACCAGAGCCTGTGCACTGATACATTTGCACAATCATGCTTCTGCCACCTTGAAAATTGTAACGTTAAAATTAAGTTAGAAATATCGACACAACGGAATTAAATGGGATCCTGACTATGAAAAAAGAATCATTTAATTATCTGAAGAAAGCAAAAGGTGGAAATGAGTTTTCCAAGTAACATTTGTTCTATAGTTTTTTTAGGCCTTGTCCCATGTTCACAATAGACTCTGAGTGAGCCAGACCAAAATCATGGAAAGTTCTGAAAGAATCATACTTCTGGTTATTTTTTAGATTTTAGTGTTTTCAGAATAGTCCCAGAAGGAGGATATAATTGATAAATTGAAAGCAATTCTGGTAGCACGATGAAAAGCCTTAAAAATGTTCATTTCTTGAACCTTACAAAGACAGAAAAAACTGCATAAATCAGAAGAAATAATGTCAAAACATTAACATTGATTGCAATGGGTGAAAATGTTAGGGGCAGAAAGAGAATACTGGGGACTAGCTACAATTATAAGAAATACTAATCATGCTTTGTTAATAACTGTGATGGTTCTGTTCTGATTAGAGAAAGCACATTCTAACCTGGCTGGCAGTTGTACGCCCTGGGACATGGGAGCTAACATCGGAATGCAGTCCAGCCTCTGTCCCGAGAACTGCATATCATTATGGAAAGATTTACAACCTCGTGGCTGAAACAATCTAGTCCCGGAGGCACCCGCCCTTTACAACCCCCAGCCTCTATTGCAGTGGTTCTCAACCTTCCTAATGCCACGACCCTTTAATACAGTTCCTCATGTTGTGGTGGCCCCCAATTTCATTGTTACAAATTGAACATAATTAAAGCATAGTGATTAGTCACAAAAACAATATGTAATTATATATGTGTTTTCCGATGGTCTTAGGCGACCCCTGTGAAAGGGTCGTTCGACCCACAGGTTGAGAACTGCTGCTCTATTGTAATCTGGTCCCAGGGTGCCCGGAGGAACTGCTCTCTGACCCCTGCCAGCCCACATGACTTGTAACCTGTAATGCTTATCTCGTGCCTGCTTCTCCATGCCTGTAATTCCTACTTTCCCATGTCATCTTTGTCCTTCTACCCAATATAAGCAGCTGGCTTATGGGGAGAGGCAGAGCAGATTTTTGTGGATGACCTGCTGCTCTCCCACGCTGCCGGCATTATTGGAATAAACGCTCGTATATGATTCAGCCGTGTCTCTGCTCAATTGGCTGCAGTAGTGACAGGCAGACCGGACCCCTTGGTTGTCCAGTTACCAACGGTACTAAATTTTTTCTTTCCCAGTTTCATTCAATTTTTAATTGTCTATGATAAGCTTATCTTACTTTGATAATCAAGGAAAAAATAAATGAAAAAAATCCATCCCTTGCAACCCATTAATTTCTCTTAAGGAGATTTTTCTTTTTCCATTTTAAGAGTTTGTTTGAGCAAAAATTGATTCAGATTGGGCAGCACCAAACCAGAGGTGGTTAGGAGCGCTCTCTCAGCAGAGAAAAAGGGATGCAAAATAAGGAAATTATTGGTTGGCTATAGTTTAAAGCCTAGTTGGCTGTTTGTGATGGGTTATTTTTAGCATTGTGATTTTGTAACCATGAGGTACCTACAGGCCTAGATTTGAGTTTGCCAAAATCAAAACTTTAAGATTTTGGTAGATCACCATGGCATTAGAGCCACATCAGTTTAATGGCCTCCTTGTTCAATTAATTTAATAACCCTCCCCCCTTTTTTGGTCATCCTCTCCTACATGAGAGATGGTCCAAAAATTTGGTATTAGTGCCACTCTCAGTCACCATCAGAGTGAAGGTGTTCTTGTCTCATTGGGAAATGCATAGGGTATGATGTCAGATCTGTGGAAAATTGTTCTTGCTGTTCAACTCATTATTTAAGTTATTTCTGTTTCTCCAAGAGCAGTGAGACCACCTGATGTACTGCTCATAGCTGCAAAAAATGCACTTGAGACCTCTGAGAGAATACAGCATACTAGGGAGACTACAATAACTATTAGGCAGAGAATGCCAAGAGACTTAAGGATACTCCTTAACCAGGGCCCCCCAGGAACCAAACTAGTTTGTAGCAAATAAATAAAAAATATAAAAAGAAAAAATGTACCTGACAGGGCATCAACCCTGTTCATTTATAAACTTTTATCTTACTTGCATCCATTTAATTTCATTGTTTGTTTGTTTGTTTTGTTAATCCTCACCCAATGATATTTTCCATTGATTTTTAGGGAGAGTGGAAGAGAGAGGGAAAGACAGAGAGAAGCATTGATATGAGAGAAACACATCGATTAGTTGCCTCCTGAACAAACCCCGACCAGGGCCCAGACCAGGGAGGAAGGAGCCTGCAACCAAGGTATGTGCCCTTGTCCTGAATAGAACCTAGGACCCTTTGGTCCACAGGCCGATGCTCTATCCACTGAGCAAAACCAGGTAGGGCTCCTTGTTCTTAACAATTCTGTTTAGATTACTCATGAAAATTTGTTCAGGCCAGGCCAAGGGACGCCACCCGTGCACGATCGGGGACGGGGAGGGACATGGAAGGTTGGCCAGCTGGGGAGGGCCAGCTGGGGAGGGACCGCGGGAGGGCTCCAGGGCATGTCCAGCCCGTCTTGCTCAGTCCCAATTGGCCAGACTCCAGCAGCAAGCTAACCCCTGTGGTCAGTGCATGTCATAGCAAGTGGTTGAGCAGCCTTAGCATATCATTAGCATTATATGCTCTGATTGGTTAAATGGCTGACCAGACGACCGGACACTTAGCATATTAGGCTTTTATTATATAGGATGATTTATCCTAGATCACATGCACTTGAAAAACAGTTGGGTTAGTTTCCATATTTCTAAGAGTATATTTGATTTACGTACATTGCTTGTTTGTCTTAAAGCCAATTAAATAGAGTTCTCTACAAATTAATTTTGGCAATACCACCTGGAGGTAGAAAATATCACACATCTATGACATCCGTGCATAGACATACATAAACATACACAAAGGAGAGATCTTACAGCTTTTGTTTTTAAACTTTAGCCAAGAGACAGGTGTGATAGCGCAGAACTTGTTTATAAAACAACAATTTTATTCCAATTGTGTTTCTGGTGGATAGAACAAGTTAAGATAGCTAAAGCTTCTAGCAACATTTGTGGAAAAACTTTTAAGATTTTTCACTCACCTAATTTTCAAATAGCTTCTTATTGTTGTTTTCTTTTTATGATCAGAATTATATCCCTGGAGTTTGCATTTCAAGAAATGGCTCTGTGTTCCGAGAGAAGACCAGGTAGAACATTTGCATCTCAAAGACACAGAGAAAGGATATACAGTAATCTCTCCAAGAAGGGCTCCCCTCCACCACCCCGAAATCCGGGTCTACATATTTGCTAGCCTTTGAGATGAACAGAGGAGATTTGGGGATTACTAAAAAGAATAGGTGAGCTCTGGATTCTTTCTAGAGCCAAATTTCTGTTTTTATAAAGACTCGATTTGTAAGCCAAGTGTAATTGTTTTTTGTTGTTGTTGTTGTTGTTTTTTTTAAATTGCTTAAAGTATTACAAAGGGTATTACATATGTGTCCTTTTTTCCCCCGCCCTTGACATTTCCCCGGCTTCCCCTACCCCCCAGTGTCTTATGTCCATTGGTTATGCTCATATGCATGCATACAAGTCCTTCGGTTGATCTCTTACCCCCCTCCCTCCTGCCCC
>NW_005371920.1:1017769-1020835 GCF_000412655.1 Myotis brandtii | reverse complement strand
GCAGTTTTGAGAACAGTGGCTTTGTAATACAGCTTGATATCTGGTATTGAGATCCCACCTACTTTCTTCTTTCTCAGGATTGCTGCAGCTATTCGGGGTCTTTTTTTATTCCAGATGAATTTTTGGAGAGTTCGTTCTAGGTAATTGTTTTTAATTCCTTGAAGAATCGGGTTGCAGCCTGAATGACATCAAGAGGCTGACCCAGACATCCAACTACAATTGTCCTCAGTTTGCTTCTTTATACCAGGGAGATCATCAACTAATGGAAATCCAAAGAGGGTCTAAGATATGGTGCTGGAGGGAGACTAGACTATGGGTGGTGAGCACACAATGCAATATACAGATGATATGTTATAGAACTATACACTTTACACTTATTCTGTGTTATTAACCAATGTCAGCCTAATAAATTTAATTAAAAAAATATTTCTATGATCTAGATTTACAGCTGTGTTTCTTTGGAATATTTTAGTAAAGCCTTCCATAATGGCTTCAGAATGTTTTTCTTTCCCTCTAGGTACACAGTTTTATTTTAGCTTAGGGGAGAAGGTTTTAAAAAGAAGCTCCTATCAGGCTCTGAATATCAGCATCCAATTTGACCAATGTCTGATCATAGAGCTACTTAAAAAAAAATCTTTTCCATTATCATGTCAGGTTTCACCGGGACAAACAGTAAACATTCCTCACAGTATTGAACAACCCCATAGACACAAAAGGCATCTCCAAAGAGGGTGTAAAAGATGCCACCTGCTTAAGACCCAGAGCCACTCCCAAAGATAAGCACAAGGAAGAAGGAAAGACGTGGACAATTCCTCTGAGAGCTGCAATAGTCGGTAGGACCCTAGCCTAGAATGGAGTGCAACCCACATTTCTGTCCAGCTGTATTTGGGGGGCACCCAACCTGACGGCTGCCAGGCAAAGTACTCAGGTCACAAAATGAGATAAACAAGAAGGCAAGAGCTGTCCCTGGGAGAGAGGATCGATAACTAATGTTTTTCCTGCCAATAGGAACTTGGAAAGGAAGGGACACGAGCCTTCCCCTTCCTCTCTCACCCAAGCACCACCATGGAGATCTGGGCGAGCTGACTTGGGTGAGAATTCTTGACCTTTGCTGGCTTCTGCCAGTTTTCCCAGGAAACCATCTGCGGACTCTGGAGAGAGTGGGGTGGCCCAGCAGGTCTCACACTAGCCACCGAACACTGAGGCCTCACACTGGGCCCGTCCAGTTTAAGTTAGAATCAGTCCAACCCGGGACCCAGTTCGGTTTCTAAGTCGTATCCAATCAAACTCTGACAAAAAGGGATGCTCGAATAAAGTCTAAAAGCTCATAACTCAAAAGCTGCAGAGTAGGATCCAGGGTCTAAGGGGCTTACACCCAACCGCCAGTAGCAGCAAGAGAACACTGACTCAGGGGCTCAATGGCACCTACATCTGGTTGCTAATTGCTCCTGGGCTGTTGGGGGCCTCCTTCAGTCCCCTCTGCTGACACCAGAACTGTTAAAAGATAGAAGAAGGAATGTTAAAAATTTGAAGAGTTTATTGGACCAAAAAGTGATCAAATCGGGCAGTGTCAAACCAGAAGTGGTTAGGAGCACTCCCAAGAAAAGAAGTTGAAATGGAGAAAAATATTTATATAGATAAATATGTTCTCCAGAACATTATTCATAATAGCAAAAACATTGAAAAAAACTTCAATGTTCAACAGTAGGAAATTTACAATGTAAAATATTCCATAGTCATTTTTTAAAGATTCACAATGAGTTTGAAATAATATGCAAAAATGTTTATATACAAATTAAGTAGGGAAAGGTATAACACAATTTTTTGGTCCTGTGATTTAGAATTCAGTATGTAAAATTGTATAGGAGAAAAAGACTCAAATTTAAATACATTATAATGTTAACAATGATTCTAAGTAGGTGGTGATTTTTATTTTTTCATACTTTTATATATATTTCTAAATGTCTGATAATGAGCTAATATTGATTTTAATATTAGAAAACACAATATTTTTAAAGTAAACTGTAGCTAACATTTTAAAGTACAGATGAATTTATGCAATTTGCTGGAGAAAATTAAATCTTCAAACTTCTACCATTTTCCCTCTGGCTGAGTTCAAATAATAAGAAATCATACTTTTTATTAAAAACATATTTTTCAGTCCATTTAAATACAGAAAGAAGGGACTTTGACTTAAATCAAATTTAAGGTAAAATCACTTACTCAGGACTGTGCCCAATTGCAGAAAATTTTGATGGGTCATTGAAAGTAGAAATTACTTACACAAGCATGTCAAACTCACAGCCCGCGGGTCACATGTAGCCCACAATGAATATTTTTGCGGCCCAGCCAATATAACAGTATGTAAGAAATATTTTAATAAAAATTTCATAACTTAATTTTTACAATATCCTGTTATACATAATTATTAATAAAGAACTTCAACATTCGCTAATGACTGATTAAATATAATCGTGTTGCATTCATTTCCCTTACACGCCTTACATGCAGGCACACCATTTCTCTCCACTAATACTAGCAGCGAATATTTTAGCAGCCAATTGCCATGTCATTAGTCTTGGACTGACTTGTTTGGTGTGCACAACACGAAATATTTCACTTTCGGAGAACAAGAAAAATAGGTTTATTTGTGTTATGCTTATTAATTTGTACAGTTATTCAGTGTCTGGTAAGTTAATGTTCAAGAAAAAATATTAACTTTTATTAAAATGTTCTATTATTTTATGTTAACAATTACTCATTTATTTCAGCCCATTGTATTCAGCATGTCTCCATCGAAATAAACCTACATTTCTATGAAAATTGAAGCTTTTGTTTTTTTGCGGCCCACATAAACTTAAACCTTGTTTATTTGGCCCATGTTAGCCTTTGAGTTTGACGTGCCTGACTTACATAAATAAAATCACTCAATTTATAAGCTCATTATGGGGCTCATTACTTTTTAAAAATTTTATCTTTATTGTTGAAAGTATTACAGATGTGTCCTCTCCCTCCCCCCACTGATCCCCTTTACCCTGCTCCCATCCCTCCCCAGGCCTTCCCCAC
>NW_005371920.1:991193-1017737 GCF_000412655.1 Myotis brandtii | reverse complement strand
TTCATCGGTTAATTTCTTCTCATCCCCCTTCCCTCTGAGATACGTCAGTCTGTTGCATGCTTCAATGTCTCTAGAGCTTTTTTTTTAAAAAGCGCTCATCTCGTGGACATCTAGCCCAGTGATTAGACTTAGTCTCCCTGATGATGGGACAAACTGACATTCTGTGTGATGCTTCATTTACAGATGGGGTGTCCGACCAGGACATTCGTGATGACGAAAGGCACTGTTTACAGTTAAACTGGGACAGGAGGTAAACAGGAATAAATAATAAACTATTGGTGGGGTGTTCTGGCCAAAAATGTTTAATATTTATCTAATTAAGACATTAGACCTTTTACTTGACAGAAAGCACGGGGAGTTAGAAGAATGAGCTAAATAACCCCAAGAGGAAACAATCAGATGGATGAACAAAGCCACTATGTAGACATCCTACAAGACAACGGGTCTCACCAAAAGTCAATATCCTGGGGGAAAATGTTGAGATGAGAGGAACATTCAAGCTTTAAAGAGATATAAACAAATATAATATATGAACCTTGATTGATTCCTGGAAAAACTGACTCTAGAGTTAGTGTCAGATGCAACTAGAGAATTATTGTTAATTTTCTTAGGCAAAATAATGCTATGTGATTATGTGAGAGAATCTCCTTTCTGTAGGAACCACCCACCGAAATATTTAAGGTGAGGTGTCATGATGCCTGCAATTGATTATGAAAAAATTACGTATGCATATATATGAAGTAAAAATAGAAAAATGTTAACAATTCTTGATGGTTGTTTATTATACTATTTTTCCTTTTTAACATTTGAAATGTTTGTAATAAAAATTGGAGGCACATAATGCATTACAAAAATATTCACAGATATCTAGGTTTGCTTCTATACATTTTGACTTACACTCTAGTGCAATGGTCGGCAAACTGTGGCTCACGAGCCACATGCGGCTCTTTGGCCCCTTGAGTGTGGCTCTTCCACAAAATACCACGTGCGGGCGCGCACGTACAGTGTGATTGAAACTTCGTGGCCATGCACAGAAGTCGGTATTTTGTGGAAGAGCCACACTCAAGGGGCCAAAGAACCGCATGTGGCTTGCGAGCCACAGTTTGCCGACCACTGCCCTACTGTATTCTGAATCTTCTTAGAAGTAAAATTTGTATCCTATCCCTTCTGAGGTCATTTACGGGACTGTCTCTTTATGTGTACTTTGGGATTTGAGAAATTATATTAGATATGTGTCTTGATGAAAGAAATGTGCAATTATTGCAAATTGAGTATGAACATTATCCTTTAGCGATCTTTCTACATCTATCATTTCTAATCAGAGTAAGGCTTATAAATTAAACATATCCTTTTAATCTGCTCATACATTACTGTACAGAGAGAGTGCACATGTATATGAGTGTGTGTGTGTGTGTGTGTGTGTTTAAACCCCAGTCTGGCATTTCCTTTTGAAATATTGTTATGGCAGAAAATTATTTTAATTATTGATCATTTGTAGAGAGTTGTGAGAGTTCATGGGACTTTATAAAAAAACATAAAAAACAAAATCGAAATTTACCATCCCTCCCACCTATTCCACCACCAATCAAAATAGAAATTACAAGCCAATGGTTTAAGAGACTGTCATATCCCATGTCACCACCATTTTCCCCCCAAGATTGCTTGGACTCCTTCGGGAGTGGGTTTTTCATTATGGACTTAGGTGATATGGGAGAGTCTGGTGGCTTGTCCAACTTATATCCCCCCGCCCCCCCCAGGTCACATGACAATGTGATGACAAGTCAGCCCATTCAAAGTGTGGGATCAAGGAGCTCTGACTAGAAGGTAGGACATTTTTTCTTGTGCCATCATTTCCCAAAGTATGGCCCACACGGCTAATAGTTATTTCTTGAAAAAATCCTATTAAAATAAGTTTGGGAAATGTTGGGTTACGCTAAGCTAAACTGATTTCTTTGTTGCAAGACTTCCTAGAATGTTAAGTATGCTAATGTACTTTGTCATTCTTGACTTGGGGATACACCATGTCCAAAAAGCAGTAGAGGTGACTTACAAAAAAAACTGTTCTTGTTGTTGGAATTCTATTTCATAGGATCAGGGTTCTGAGAAACATAGTCTTGGAGATGCTGTCCTAAGATGCTTGCCTGCTTAAAAGTTCTCCCCACCTCCCACTCTCACCCACTTCATAGTGAAAAACAGCTGCTGCTATTGAGATTTGCTATTTATGAGAAAGGTGTTTTATAGGTAGGAAGACTAGAAACTGATGCTCAGAGAAGTTATCTGCCCAGGGTCCCACAGCCATGAAATGTCAGTCGTTATCCTTGCCCAGTTCTGAGCCCAAAGTTCATGCTTCTCACCATTAATAATGCTTCACTCACACCATCAATTTGGCCACTTGGGAATAATAGTCGATTCCTTAAAAGTGGGACAGAAAATGCTTTTAATCAGTCTAGCTATACTGTAGATCCCATAACAGACTTCTGAATACGTGAGGCCTCTCCATGGCTGGGTTGTAACTTAGCTACCAGTGAGGCTGGTTCTCTATGCTATGCCTCAGAGGAGACCCCACAGATAGCTTTGAAATTTAACCACCTGCATTATCTGTAAATCACTGGAATGGAGAGATAAGCCATCTTCCTTGTACTTCGAAATGCCTTTTCCTCATTGCCTCCGAGCTGAGCTGGCACAAGTCTTTGTATCACAGGCCAAATCTCCCACGTCAGAATGTAAAGGGAAGGTTCCCAGAGGACCCAGCAGAGGGTGAGGGTAGTGGAAAAACATCAACCGTGCCAGCTACCACAGGCCAAAATCTGGGACTCCATTAAATAATAATCACTTGGGATAATTCTACCATCGCAAAGACCCGGTCCCCGCAGCCCCTGGTGTGCCGGCTAGAGAATAAGAAACTAATTTTTCTAACTCCTCTCTCACTTCTGACAGAAAGAACGAAGAGGCCCCAGAGGCTGTGAAACTTTGGTCCTGAGTTTTCTCTCCTCTGGCACTCTCCAATAGAAAAAATCCACATATATATGTTTTTTAATTTCCAGAAACAACATTAAAAAGGCAAAAAAAAAAACAAGTGAAATCCATTTTAATAACATTTAATCCAATCTAGCCAAACCTTTATCATTTCAACATGTAATCCAACATAACCATGGTATTCATATGATATTCTGTATTCTTTTTTGCCTACTCAATCTTCAAACTCCTATTTATCTTTTACACTTAGAGCATCTCAATTAGGTCACTGAACTTTCTTTTTTTCTTTTTAAATATATTTTATTGATTTTTTACAGAGAGGAAGGGAGAAGTATAGAGAGAAACATCGATGAGAGAGAAACATCAATCAGCTGCCTCCTGCACACCCCACTGGGTATGTGCCCGCAACCAAGGTACATGCCCTTGACCAGAATCGAACCCGGGACCCTTCAGTCTGCAGGCCGACGCTCCATCACTGAGCCAAACCGGTTAGGGAGAACTTTCTATTAGAAATATTTGATCTGCATTCAGATTTCATGAAATTTACCATTGACAAAGTAGATTCACATACCCAAGTTGTTCCAATCATACTTAAAAGTTTTCCAGTAACTGAATTGAGCATAAGTTTAAAATGTGTATGTAAATTAAATCAAAAGTTTAGTTCTTCAGTTGCACTAGCCACATTTCAAGGCTCAGTAGCCACAATGACTTGTGGCTGCCCAATTAGCACAGCTAGCACAAAAGTTCTTAATGGGGTCGATAGCGCCCCCTACAGGGCATTATGGCCATGTGTGGAAACATTTTTCAGTACTGTTCTCACAATGAACGAACACCACAGACATTAGTGGTGAGACACCAGGGATGTGGACATCCTGCAACATAAAGGACAGTACAGCAAACAAGAAATTATCCCACACCTCTGACTCTCCCATAGGTAAAACACCTGTTTGTAATTATCTGAGCCTAGAACCTGTTGGTTGGTTGGTTGGTTGTTTTATTGGTGCAAGTAAGGCACTTGTCTTTAGTATACATTTGAGGGGACTGAAAATGCATATATATTAAGGGAGTTTATACTTACATTTATTCAGAACTCTACCAAGAATTGTCTACCATTCTGGACAATTACTTCACGGCTAAAATGCTGCTGCTGCATCAGACAGCATCTGTAGTTGTCGGGTTCACAGGGGACCTAGACATAGGCACAGCATCTGACTAGTTCATGGTATCTCCTAGGGAAATCACACCCAAGCATTTGCTATGAAAATATGTGTTTTATTATCAATGACTTGCCCTTTATTTCTATTTACATTAGAGCAAGGATGTTGTATGGTTTTTGAAGTTATATTTGTAGGTGGACTATTTAATCTATTATTCCAGAATAATAAAGAGGTGTTATGAAATTGCTGTTACTAAAACCATGCATTGTGTCTGATGGGTTGAGAACCACTGCCTCGGAAAGCAGCAAGGCTAGTTCAAGCCGTTGAATACTGCCACCTGCAGGGAAGAGAGAGAACTGAGGCTGCGTCCCACAACGAACTAGAAATGGGCTGAATGACTCCAGAGGACAGGAAAGGGCTGCTTCAATGAAACAAATATGTACTTTGCACCTCCTAATTTCTAAGCACTGCGCTAGAAGGTAGGGCTATAGCTTTAACCCAAACAAGTATGGCTCTGCTCCCAAGGAGCTCACAGTCTAGTGTGGGAAAGTCTGTGGGTCTGGGGAGGTGCGGATCAGGTCAAGTGGGCAAGGACAATCAGCTGGTCAGAGACTTTAATGGCCAGCTGGTCAAGCCTCTCTCCTAGCAGCTTGTCCAGGTTAGTGGGAAAATGCAACAAGAGTGCTAGATTTTCTGCGCATATATTTACTTATTTTTTCAAAATGTATACGAACTAAAAAACCTATATAAAAACTTATACAAGCAATAAATGAATATAGCCTTGTATTAAACTTGTGGGATAAATTTCTGGGCCTCTGTTTCCTCATCTCTAAAATCATCAGTTGACCAAACAAACTCGAAAGTCTCTCTCAGAAATGAAAATCCTCTCTCTCTCTCTCTCTCTCTCTCTCTCTCTCTCTCTCTCTCTCATAGTGAGGGGAAGGCAGAGAATGATGCACACAGTGAACAGGAAGAATCTGGCCTCCTACCTAGATTTATTGATTTGCAGAGGCCACAATTGACTCTCAACTGTTGCTCATGCAGGGAAAGCCATTTTTTGCCTGAGGAAACAAAATGTTCTGGGAAATTTCACAAAAATTGCTCTTAAATTGCCAAAAGAGCCACAAATTCAGATCAAGCAGAGCATTACATGAAGCCAGAGGTCTCCGATGTTGTCTGTGAGTACCTCTCCCTTATGAAAATTTTGTAAAAGTTCAGAGACATGTGCTGGGCTGCCTGGTTTCAACAACCAAAGGCCAAGGAGCATGTGTGACTGGAGCTGAGTTCAGTCTGATTCCAAACCCAGGGAGCAAACTGTGTGCAAACATGGGTCTCTGCCCAGAGTCTCAGTCCAAAGAAAAAGTCTGGACTGAAGTTATAAATCTGCACCAAGCCCAGAGAAAGGTCACAGGGAGTTCCAGCCTCATCAACGACCAGGGTGAGGTTGCTCTTGCTGCTCTGTGTGTCTTCTGTCCCGTCCTCTTCCTCCCATGGGTAACTAATTGCTTTCAAGGCAGTGGGCTCAGATGTGTTTTCCTCCAGTCTCAGAGTTGACTCTATATTCTAACAATCTTATCCAAGAAAACTTTTTTTTTTAAGTTTTTCAACTTTAAAGTTCAGCTCAAGAAATCCAAGAGGGTAGGAATGACCATGGTCAAAAAAACCCAAAAACTCACTCACTAGGAACTAAATTTGCTACCAGAGAAGTCTCGGGGAAGAGAAGTCTCCCGGAAACCTGGAAATTCCTGGAATGGGCACAAGGAGGAGCAACACAGGCACAGAGAGTGAACCTGGAGCCACAGGTGGCTGAGGAGGTGTCAATTCAGAATCCTGGTGGGTTTCAAGATGAATACTGAAATGTTCTGACAATTTTTTCCGCTCAAAATAGGAACAATGAATATGGAGGGAGGTTTTAAATGTTAATAGAAGCAGTATTAAGGAAGAAAATTGAACCTATTGTTTTGCACACAGCTGGATCTACTGAAGGAAATTCAGCATGTATTTCTGAGGGTTCCTTTCAAAATATGCTTACTTCTAATAAGCAAAAACTCCGGGGAATCACAGTGTAGGGAAAAGACCTAAGGATTGGGGATCAGAAGAACTGGCTTCCAGCTCCAGCTCTACAGCAAATCATTGATTTCCAAATGTCACATTCTAAAATACAGAGTCTAAGATCACCCACAGTTGCTAGGGAGTGGAAGAAAGATAATGTGAGTGGTAATGGCAGACCCAGAAGCATGGAGAGCTGCCACGCACAGGGCTGGGCCAAGGCTCCTGCCGGGGCCCTGTTCTAAGGCTTGTGCCTCTGGAAGTTGTAGGGTAAGGCTGAGGGCTTTGGAAGAAGAGCATCTGGATTCAAATCCCAACTCTGGGTGACCCTGAGCAACCTACTCACCCTCTCTGCACTCAGTTATCTTATCTGCAAAATGGGGATTATAATGTTTCTTGCCTTATTAGGAAGGTTATCAAGAAGGTTAAATAAGGTATTAGATATGCAGCACTTAGCATGGTGCCCCGTATATAATAAGTACTTGATAGTTATTAGCATGCATTGCTATCATGTGTAATTCTCATAACAAGGCTGCGAGGTGTGTAGTCCTTGTTGCTGCTGTGTTATAGCTGTCAAATTAGAGTGATTGATAACCTGTCCAAGGTCACACTGCTGGTACATAATGAGCATCGCTGGGGAGTAGTAAAGAATGTGGAAATGTTAATTATTTGTATTTTCCTGTTTGGAAGGGAATGAAGGGTCTTTGGGGTTGTTTCCTAATGTTGAGCTCATCTCAGGAGCAGGGCCTCCCTGTTCTGGCCCTTGGCTTGAGAGGCTATTAACGTCCATCCCTGTGCAGCCACCTCCACCCAAACAGCCACTTTTCACTCCCATTTCCCATTTTCAGAGACGTCTTTCCTGACCACCAGCCTAAAACAGTCCCCACCACCCCACCAGAGTAGCTGCCTATGACATTGCCCTGTTCCATTTTCTTTGCAGAAGTAACTGATTAACTTGCTCATTTGGTTACTGTCTTTCTCTTCCCACCAGAATGTAAGTTCCTTGAGGATAAGGACTCTGGCTTCTGCCCCACTCAATCCCCAATGCCTGGAATAGAGTCTCGCACACAGTAGATGCTCAATGAATGGAAGATGAAGGCCTGAGTAATAACAATTCTCTCTGCCTAGCTGAGCCTTCTGACCATGACCTCACTTTACTCCTATAAATCTTTCTCAATAGTCTTCTGTCTTAGATCTATCTGCAAATGACAAAGGAGTTGGGGTAAATATTCTGGCTCCCCTATCAATTTCCCTCTCCTGCGCATTTACAAGGCTAAATACAGGACAGGATGATCAGACATGATCGTCTCTTCTCCTGGAGGCTGGTGCTAAATTGTGAGGATTAATGAGATTCCCATTGCTCTCACTCATTCTAAGTAACACGTCATGGCTGAACCAATATTGGGACTCATATTGTACATCGAAGTTCATTTCATTCCTTTGCAGTTGTACCTACAAGCAAGTCTCTGTCAAGTTTGTTTGAATAACAGCATTCCAGAGGGAAAATGCCAACTGAGTTCATTACTAAAATAAATCGAAATTACACAAGAGGCGTCCAACTTTATCTTCTGAAACTGGGAAGCTGACCATAAATTAACAACCATTGAAACACATGCTGTCTCTCGCTGGAAGATAAGAGTCTCTTGCCCAGCACCTCCACACCGCAGCTTGACCTTTGTGAATCTAAGTCACCTCCCCACTAACCAAGCAAAGAGGACCTTGTTGCTCCTCCTTTCCAGTAACTTCCCCACTGTCCATAAAAGTAATATAAGTATTAATAATGAAACAATAATATATCAACTCTATACTCTCCACTGTTGCCACGTCGGGAATACATGGTAACAAGTAACTATACTTCCTACCTATAGTCTAATGGGGCAGACAACACAAACCTCATATAAATCAATTCATTGTAAATTGTGAAAAGTGCTATGAAGGAAACTCATACAGGGCTGAGGCCAACGGACCTACTTTAGATAAAGCAGTTAAGATTTAAGCTAAGTTTGAAATGATAGTAAGGTCAGCTATGTGAAATATGTGTGTACACCTATATGTGCATCCACCTGTCCATCAAAAGCCACATCTCCATTCTGTGGATGAGGAAACCAAGGCTCTGGGAGGTTCCTCAAATTTGCCCTACGTTTTCTCATTTTTCTGTGAGAAAAGGGAAATTTTATGTGGCCCTTATACTAGTCCTCCTTTGGGGACAACTGCCTAAAAAAAAAATCATTGTAGATTCACAAAATTATGATTACTTACCCAACCAACAAACATTTACTGAGCACCTTCTATGTAGCAGGCTCTATGCTATTCTCTCCAGATAGATGTGTTTCCTGTCCTAGCAGAGTCTGCATGGGCATCGGAAGAGTTGGTTTTAGAAGCATGCCAGGCACCAAGGAAAATCAAGGGATTGACTGCACAACAGACCTGTTCAGAGGTTTGTTACTAACCTGATGGAGCTAGTGATTACGGGCAACCTGACATTGAACAACAATTCAATTGAGCGTAAAGACTGGGAGTGCCACACAGGAGATCATATCTGAGACAGGATGGGTGGCCACTCCTCTTCTTGGGTGGGGGGAGCCTTCTATGGGAGGTGGGGCTTCCAGCATAATTTAATCAGAGGAAACTAAGTTTTGGAGCAACTTCAGCTGTGTCGACACCTAAACAAGCAGCACTCCCTATGGCCTGTCTTTAGTGTTGTATCTCTTCCCTCCTTTTTCCTGATCATTTCAGTTGGTCTAAATGGGGAATCTCTTGGTAGGAGATCTTAGACCTAAAGATAAAAATCTTGATTCTAGGTAAGAAGATTTTAAAATAATAACGAATGCTATGGAGCTCCTACAATTAGCTCAGCAGATGAGATGCTCAGCTCCTGGGCGGCATCCTCCCCAGCAGCAGAGGTAAAGACCAAAGGGTGATAGCAAGCGGATGATTCTGGGGTCACGGGATTACGGTTATGCGCCTGGCCATCTGTGAGAGACTGCCAAGGCCAAGGCAGCCCTGACCAGCTGGCGCTTTTTGCTTCCTTGTCCAATGCTAGAGAGAGAGAGAAACATCGATGAGCAAGATCCATAGATTGGTTGCCTCCTGCACACCCCCTACTATGGATCCAGCCATCAACCTGGGCATGTGCCCTGACCAGGAATCAGACCAGCGACCTCTTGATGCACTGGACAACAACGCTCAACCAAATGAGCCGCACCAGCCAGGGCAAAGCAGTGGTTACTTTTAAATAGTGCCTAGGAGACTTGTTGCATTCGGATCTCCAAAGGTGCTTGGTAAGAATAAAACCCCGAGTCCCTCTCCCAGGCCTCTTGTATCAGAATTTCCAGAATGTGTATTTCAGATAAGTTTCCTAAGTAATCCCGATCTACCTGAAATCTTAAGAACTGCTATCCTAAGGGCTCCCCTCCTCTCTGGGAAAGGCCATGATAAGAGGGAATTGTAGGATAGATGCACATGACAGGGAGGAGGTCTTGTAGGAGGTGACAGATGGAGGCAAAGGGCCATTTCCCTCGGCCATTCCTGAGCTCTCCTTATAGGCAGAGAATGGTCAGTTGATGTGGGTCATCTTAAAGGTCCATGGATGTTTTGTAAACCTGTCTAGTTACTCTTATTGCTTGGCTTGAACTTTCCTGAGGTTATTGCCCACCTTGATTCTCTAGGGTCTTTTGGTCAGAAATTATTCTCAACACTCTCCAATTTTCACACAGAAGTTTCCAGAACAACCTCAAGCCAGTGAGTCCTGCTGGTTAAGGAGACAGGCTCTAGAATCTAGACACTAGAAGGTTATATGCCTTTGGACATCTCCTTGTGCCTCAGTTTCCTCATCCGTACAATGGGTTTACCACCAGGACCCATCTCACCCAGGTGAGGTGAAGAGCTAATGAGATAATCCGTTCAAAACTCTCAGCACATGTCCAGAACAGAGTTGATGCATGATAAATGTTAGTTCAGACAGACAACCAGTCAAAAATACCCACCCCCCACACGTAAGTGCCTACAGCATGCCTGGCTGACACAAGAGTCACCAAGGAGGGGTGGGGGGAAAGGAGGGAGAGCTTATTCACAGTGAAGCAGATGATGCTCTACAGAGAACACGAAGAGCTGTGCGTGGCTGTGTGGGAGGCGAGGGGCAGAGGAAAGCGGGGAGGCTGCTCAGAGCCCCTGCTTACGCTGTGATGGGAGTCATGTGTGACAGCACAGGAAAAGAAAAGAAGGGAAATAAACTCACAGTGCGCGTGTCTGTCATGCTGGATGAGCAATAGAGATCATAAGAACTCTCAAGACGGGGCTGTCATTAGATGAAGAATTAAAAAGCTTATTATTAGGGGAAATTGATGCTCTGTGAAACCAGAGCTTGCAGAACAAAGGGAATCCGACTGACATCTTGTGAGGCTGGGGAAGCGTGTTTCATTCATGATCAGTTACAGGCCTTGGGGTCTTTTGTTTTCTTGTCCCATTTCCATGCCGAGGCCCCAGGTTGAACCCTGAGCAGAGTCTAAGAAAAAGCCTTTGAAGGGAGGTGCCTCGGGGAGGGGGGAGGATTTCTTGTCACAGAAATACACATGATCTGTATTTTGAAGTGCTTTATTGAACTGCTTAGAAAATACTTCAGAGGCAGGTCTGTACAATCTCATCATAAACTCTGCCTTTTTCTCCAAGGAGGCAGTCCAGGGGTGGAGAAGGGCATGGATATAGCTATCAGGCCTGGATTCAAACACAGTTCAGATTAAGGTGACTGTGTTACCTTGGGGAAATCCCTTAAACCCTTTGAGCCTCAGTTTCTTCACCTGTAAAATGGGGTCAAGCTTATGACTGACCTTATAGAGTTGTGAGAAATAAGACACAGCACGGGTGGGGTGGCATAGAGCAAGGCCTCAGAGAAAGGGCACTGTCCTCATTGATGTCAGTTGTCACTGTTCCTAAGGTTATGGGAGCAACAGTGGAAACCAACAAACAACCAAGAAGTCCCTGGCTTAGGATCATAATAGCATTCAGAAAAAACATAGATTACATGTTTTGACCCTAACAACAGAAGCCATCACCGATTGATTTGGTAAGTTCCCTGTCCTTTTGAAATGCAATTATTTTCAGGGCCGGAAGTACCAAGGGTCCACATCTCCTGTAAGACAGAACGATACTGTTGTGTCAAGACTGACAAATTCTCCACCGAATTTGCCCATTGCCCCCACCCCACCCCATCACCAGCAACCAACTCCCATACAGTCTGAGAAGCAGTGGTTATTTATTTATTTATTTATTTGTGTCTTTATTGATTTTAGAGAGAGAGAAATACAGTCTGAGAAGCAGTGGTTATTTATTTATTTATTTGTTTGTGTCTTTATTGATTTTAGAGAGAGAGAAGAAGGGAAAAGGAGAGAGAGAGAGAGAGAGAGAGAGAGAGAGAGAGAGAGAGAGAGAGAAACATCGATGAGCAAGATCCATAGATTGGTTGCCTCCTGCACACCCCCTACTATGGATCCAGCCATCAACCTGGGCATGTGCCCTGACCAGGAATCAGACCAGCGACCTCTTGATGCACTGGACAACAACGCTCAACCAAATGAGCCGCACCAGCCAGGGCAAAGCAGTGGTTACTTTTAAATAGTGCCTAGGAGACTTGTTGCATTCGGATCTCCAAAGGTGCTTGGTAAGAATAAAACCCCGAGTCCCTCTCCCAGGCCTCTTGTATCAGAATTTCCAGAATGTGTATTTCAGATAAGTTTCCTAAGTAATCCCGATCTACCTGAAATCTTAAGAACTGCTATCCTAAGGGCTCCCCTCCTCTCTGGGAAAGGCCATGATAAGAGGGAATTGTAGGATAGATGCACATGACAGGGAGGAGGTCTTGTAGGAGGTGACAGATGGAGGCAAAGGGCCATTTCCCTCGGCCATTCCTGAGCTCTCCTTATAGGCAGAGAATGGTCAGTTGATGTGGGTCATCTTAAAGGTCCATGGATGTTTTGTAAACCTGTCTAGTTACTCTTATTGCTTGGCTTGAACTTTCCTGAGGTTATTGCCCACCTTGATTCTCTAGGGTCTTTTGGTCAGAAATTATTCTCAACACTCTCCAATTTTCACACAGAAGTTTCCAGAACAACCTCAAGCCAGTGAGTCCTGCTGGTTAAGGAGACAGGCTCTAGAATCTAGACACTAGAAGGTTATATGCCTTTGGACATCTCCTTGTGCCTCAGTTTCCTCATCCGTACAATGGGTTTACCACCAGGACCCATCTCACCCAGGTGAGGTGAAGAGCTAATGAGATAATCCGTTCAAAACTCTCAGCACATGTCCAGAACAGAGTTGATGCATGATAAATGTTAGTTCAGACAGACAACCAGTCAAAAATACCCACCCCCCACACGTAAGTGCCTACAGCATGCCTGGCTGACACAAGAGTCACCAAGGAGGGGTGGGGGGAAAGGAGGGAGAGCTTATTCACAGTGAAGCAGATGATGCTCTACAGAGAACACGAAGAGCTGTGCGTGGCTGTGTGGGAGGCGAGGGGCAGAGGAAAGCGGGGAGGCTGCTCAGAGCCCCTGCTTACGCTGTGATGGGAGTCATGTGTGACAGCACAGGAAAAGAAAAGAAGGGAAATAAACTCACAGTGCGCGTGTCTGTCATGCTGGATGAGCAATAGAGATCATAAGAACTCTCAAGACGGGGCTGTCATTAGATGAAGAATTAAAAAGCTTATTATTAGGGGAAATTGATGCTCTGTGAAACCAGAGCTTGCAGAACAAAGGGAATCCGACTGACATCTTGTGAGGCTGGGGAAGCGTGTTTCATTCATGATCAGTTACAGGCCTTGGGGTCTTTTGTTTTCTTGTCCCATTTCCATGCCGAGGCCCCAGGTTGAACCCTGAGCAGAGTCTAAGAAAAAGCCTTTGAAGGGAGGTGCCTCGGGGAGGGGGGAGGATTTCTTGTCACAGAAATACACATGATCTGTATTTTGAAGTGCTTTATTGAACTGCTTAGAAAATACTTCAGAGGCAGGTCTGTACAATCTCATCATAAACTCTGCCTTTTTCTCCAAGGAGGCAGTCCAGGGGTGGAGAAGGGCATGGATATAGCTATCAGGCCTGGATTCAAACACAGTTCAGATTAAGGTGACTGTGTTACCTTGGGGAAATCCCTTAAACCCTTTGAGCCTCAGTTTCTTCACCTGTAAAATGGGGTCAAGCTTATGACTGACCTTATAGAGTTGTGAGAAATAAGACACAGCACGGGTGGGGTGGCATAGAGCAAGGCCTCAGAGAAAGGGCACTGTCCTCATTGATGTCAGTTGTCACTGTTCCTAAGGTTATGGGAGCAACAGTGGAAACCAACAAACAACCAAGAAGTCCCTGGCTTAGGATCATAATAGCATTCAGAAAAAACATAGATTACATGTTTTGACCCTAACAACAGAAGCCATCACTAGATTGATTTGGTAAGTTCCCTGTCCTTTTGAAAATGCAATTATTCCAGGGCCGGAAGTACAAAGGGTCCACATCTCCTGTAAGACAGAATGGTATTGTTGTGTCAAGACTAACAAATTCTCCACCGAATTTGCCCACTGCCCCCACCCCACCCCCATCACCAGCAACCAACTCCCAAGTTTCCTTTCTTGCCCATGGTTTATCCCCAAAGCACAAATGGCTCAGGAAGGAAAGCAATTCTCACTGTTCTTTCTTACGTTTTCTAGACCCACGAATGTGTGTTTCCATGTTCCAGTCACCCCAGAGCTGTGGATATTTTACAAACAAACAACAAACCCGCACTGCCTCCCACTCACTCTGAATCCTTCCGTAAACCTGAACAGAATCCCTACTGTGTGGCAGGCCCTATGCTGGGAGCTGCACATCAAAGAGAAGAGAACACGGTCTTTGAGCTAGAAGCTCACGGTGTGGATGGCAGACGGAGGTAAAGGACCACTTCAGTGGAGATAAGAGGGGCTCCTGTCACATCCTCAGGATTGGCCCAGTGACACCTAATCAGATTACTGGGCCAGCCTCCGGAGCAGGTAGTGAACTCCCAGGGAAACCCCTAAATACTCCCCTCCCTTCACCTGTCCCCATGCCTGTCTTTCATTAGTCTTCATTTTGAAATAAGGGACCATCCCTTGGTTGAATGCCAGTAGTCCTAGGAGACGTAGGTCATCATTAGCCATGCCCAAACCACTTTCCTAACAGAACTTTACAGTTTATATAACATTTCTCCGTGTATTATCTGGTGGTAGGGCAGGCAGTTTTGTCCCTGCTTTACATATGAGGAAGTTAAAAAATCAGCCTGTGGCCTCACAGCTCAAAGGTCACAGAGCTGGGACTTGATTGAACGCAGGTCTTCGGAGTCCAAGTCTGGAGCTCAGCGAAACCAGCCAGCATCATCACTACCTTTCGGTACCAAAGGCGTAAGTTACTTTCTTATCAAAAGTAGATATTTAGAGGTTCTGTTGGAGAAAGAGACTTCAGTATAGGGTTAACCTCCTACTCTGTCTTCTTCAGAAAGTCCCATGGAAGAAGGGGCTGAGAGTTTTCATGTCCGAGACTCGAAGCAGAGATTGCCTGTTCCATGAGCAGGGGGGATGGTCAGGGTGTCAGGAAACAGCCAGTAATAACGGCCAGTTCCTGGGTGCTTACCACGTGCACGGCAGCTACATCACCTAGGCCTCCCGGGTCCCACCTGTGTCACTGCAGACCCTCCCACTCCCATTATTCAGGGATTTCTCTCCAAGAAGAGGGATAACCTCAGGAAAAAGCCCTCTCATGTTATTCATTAAGATGTACTATCCACCCACAAGTCCCTGTGGGAATTACCTGTCGCCTCCATGGATGCTGTGGCTGTGTTCAAACACTGCTTCCCTGCCCAGGATACTGCCTCCTGGGACCTCAAACCCCCTGACACCGTGCACAAACCCTTCCCCAACTCTGCATTTCTTTGGTCTCCTTGGCCTCTGAGCCACTGAGTGTCCCACATCACGTGGGGAGAACAGGTCCTTCCACTTATGGCTCTAACCTCTGCCCCGCAGGGGCTGAGAATCACTTCTTAGAATCAAGCAGGGTCAGACTCCTCATACACCTTCCATTGTCCCTGTGTCCCCATTTCGTTCCCAGGCCCCATGCAACAGGCTCAACCCTTCCCTTTCAGTCCAAAGCCATAAAAACTAATTGAGGAAGTGGAGAATCTAGGCCCCACGATCCAACTGATCACTGCTGGGCAGTTCTGGAGAAATGACAGCTCATACGGGAGGCCATACGGGAGAAGGTTCTAACCCTAAAGTCTTAAAAAGTCCCCCATGGTAACAATAGCTGTCATTGAGTCCTCACAAGCTTATCTAATTAAGCCTCACAAAATCTCTTTGGAATAAGTACTCTTACTGCCCTCAATTTAGATAAGAGAATGGGAGTTTAGAAGGTCACTGGCAGAGGTCACACTCTCCGTGATAGGAAGTGAGGAGATGGGCCCCATCTCTCTGACCCCAGAACCTGAACTCTTAATCCTAATGCAACACTGAGTCCCACCCCTGGCTGTGTTCAAAGGGTAACATTTCTTGTGACTCAGTTGCTCTGAGAAACAATGCCAATGGTGAGTTTAAGTATTGGGTGTGTGGGTGGGAGGGAGAAGGAGAAGGTGTTAATTTTCCATCTGCAATTCAGACTGCTCATTAAGTGACAGAGGTGTCACCCACCGGGCCCCTTATCTTTGCCATCCACCTTCTAAAGAGTCAGGGCCTATGATTTCCTCAGAGGGAAGAGCCATCCTTTATATACTTAAAACCCCTGGGAACAATGGGACTTTTACAAGTCACCAAAGGAGCATCTGGCCTATGGAAGTCTGCTGTCATTTCCCCCAATTTCCCCAAAACATGCCCTCAACATCCGATTGAGTATTGTGTGATAGGAGAACGTTCCAGAAATTGGTTTTTTACTTCAAACATGCTTCAAGGGGGCCAAGCTGATACAGCTGTATAGGGACCTGATCTGCCTGGGCCCCTCATTCCTGTGTCTGGGTCACACTGATGTCCTCAGCAGTAATGACTTGTGGATTCTAACCCCCTAGAACACCGAATTCCTCCTGAGCCTCACTGCCTATATTAGTTCTACATAAATTGAAAATTAAGCAATTATTTGACATAGCCAAAGTCAGAGCCCTAAAGTTAGGATGATAGCCAGGTGGTGGTGGTAACTATGATGTTATCTCTGCCCCAAAAGACAAGGGCACTAATAGCTCATATCCATCTGGTGTTCCCTGTGTGCCAGGCACTGGGACCACTGTATCAGCAGCGCCTGGAATTGGTTAGAAATGTAAAATCGCAGTCCCCATCTTACACGTACTGAAGCAGGACCCCTGAGGTTGGACTCCAGCAATCTGTTTGAACAAGCTGTCTGGGTGATGCTGGGGCATTCTCAAGTTTGAGAACCCTGCCTTCCTTCACTGAATCCTCACAGTGCCTGTGGGAGGTACAGGAATTATTAGGCAATGCTGCTCCCATTTTACAGAGAAGGAACCTAAGTCTCAAGAATACTGAGTCACCTGTCCAAAGTCAGTAGTAACCCCAAGATTGGAATGCAGGTCATTCTGCTACCCAAGTCACCGCTTCTCTTAACATGTGCTTCTTTACTGGTGAAAAGGAAGCCTGAGATTCAGGGAGACAAGTGGCTATTCCCCTGGAAACCAATTAAAGGTAGCTTCAGTCCAGGGTCAAGAAAGAAATTAACATCTATTGCACATCAGTTCTGTGCAAGTCACTCTACATAACCATCTTATCTCCTTTAATTCTCACCAAAGCCCACGCCAAGTAGACATCCGAAAATCAGATCTGGTAGGGTAAGCAACTTGTCCAGTCTCTCACAGCTAAGCACATTGCAGCGTAAAATTTGAATTCTTCTCTAAATTCCTCACTGCATATACACGTGTCCTCGTGGCAAAAAGACTAGAAAACCAGGGATGAATGGATAGCAGCAGCAAATGAGGTCACCTGCTCCAGGGGTGAAAAACGACCTCGACAGCAATTGTGGGGCTTTCACAGCCTCACCAGTCACCACAGTCGGCTCCTCCCTCCCCACCCTCTTTCTCTCTCAAAAACCACCAACTTTTCCCTTTTCCTTGGAAGACAGGGAAGTCAAGTTCTTACCAAACTGAACATGTTCAGTCTCTTCCCATTAATTGAGTATTCACCTACTTTTTCGGGGAAACAAAGCCCTTGTGGGTAATGATACCAGGAAGGGGATGGGTTGCCAGTTGGAACCCTAGCAATATTCACTGAGGATTATCATAATGTTATGGATGCCTTTAACCAACTCCCCACACAGAACACAAACACACCCTCGAAACTGGCTTGGAATTTACCAGCAACCTTCCAAGTCCATGGCTTAATTAACTTGCCCGCTGTGTATGGCATGTCATGAAATATCTCTAAAATCAAGCCATGTGGGAAAGTATAAAACCTAAATATGTTTTAATAGTAACTAGAGTTTGTCAGCCATCATTTTGTAGAGCTTTTTAAAAGTAAGTTGCTGCTTCTTTCCACTTAAAAATACAGCATCTCCCTGCCCCCCCTTTGTTAATAGAATCAATGAATTATAAAATGAAAACTCTGGATGAAAATATTTGTTTACATAAATATATAAAACAGCCCCAAAACTCCCTAGCTTAAAACCTGCTGTTGCCCTGGCCAGTTTGGCTCAGTGCATAGAGCACTGGCCTACAGACCAGAGTCCCAGGTTCAATTCCAGTCAAAGGCACATACTTTGGTTGCAGGCTCCTCCCTGGCCCTGGGCCCTGGTTGGGTCTCATGCAGGAGGCAACCAATTGATGTGTTTCTCTGATGTCGATGTTTCTCTCTGTCTTTCCCTCTCTCTTCCACTCTTGGTAAAAATCAATGGAAAAATATCCTCTGGTGAGGATTAACAACAACAACAAAAACTGTTGTTGTTGACGCTCAGGCTCTTTAAGGATGGAGCCCAGGTGCCCCTGCCTGCTCGACCAAGCACTTGTGGTCAGGTGGCTGCCTGCACTCCAGCCCCAAAGCCTGCCCCTCCCTGCCACACACACTCAGTGTCCAGGCTCTGCAGAGTACAGACAGTTCCCAGAAAGTCCCAGGTCCTCTCCCGCCTTCATTCCTTTCTTTGCACCCGTGTGTCTCTCAGCCTGGAATTCCCCTCCCATTTCTTTACCGGGCTAACTCCTCCTGCTCATCCTTCAACACTCACCTCCTCAGGAAGTCTTCCCTGACTTCTGGTGGGGTCTCCCGAGGCACCTTGTGCTGGCCTCATCACACTCCTTTTCACACTATTTTGTGAGAGTCTGTTTACTTTGGGTCACCTCCAAAGCCAGGAACGCACTGAACGTATCTGTGTCATCAGGGTCTAACACAGGACCAGGCACACAGTAAGCACTCAAAACACCGCTGCTGCATGAGTGGATAAATGAATGATGATCACGTATTCATTTTCCCACAAGCTCAGGGTACACCATGGAAATGAGATATATGATAGTTCTTTCCCAACACCCTTCAAATGTTGCTTCCAGTCCTGGCCCATATGCTCAGTTGGTTGGAGCATCC
Source organism: Myotis brandtii (assembly GCF_000412655.1). Taxonomy (NCBI): domain Eukaryota; kingdom Metazoa; phylum Chordata; class Mammalia; order Chiroptera; family Vespertilionidae; genus Myotis; species Myotis brandtii. The sequence goes on along the minus strand of NW_005371920.1, from coordinate 999,002 downwards.
TCCCGCACACGGAAAGGTCATGGGTTCGATTCTCGGTCAGGCCACGTATGATATCCTGTCAGGACGGGTGTGGGAGGCGACTGATCATGTTTCACTTTCACATCCATGTTTCTCTCTCTATCTCTCTCTTCCTTCCTCTCTCTCTAAAATCAATAAAGGCATGTCCTCAGGTGAGGATGAAAAAAAATAATAAAATATAATACTGCTTCCTTTCCCCAGGGACTCATATGATCCAACATGGCCAGAAATATCTCCAGGCTGCAGAAACCCTAATCCAAAACATCATCTACATGAGCCCGTGGTGTCCACCAAACTCACGGTTCTTGAGATGAGTAACAACCGGAGCGAGGCCCAAATCCTGAAACCAGGTCCAGTCTAAATGGGCGGGAAACTCACTTGGTTCAGACCTTCCTAGCATAAGGCCAGTGCAGGTAGGTTTGGGTATTTTTTAATTCTAAAAGCAGTAGACAGAAAGCCCTTCTGCTCTTAAGCTGACGGGAGGGGGGGAGGGAGGCGGCTGCATCGTTAGTTCCAGAGTCACCTGAACCCTGAAGATGGGCGGCCCAGCACCCTGCGCGCTCCAGTCCTCCACACCGGACCACGGAACCCCAAGGCCGCAGAACCTACCCTGCCCGGTGTCGCAGGGGACCCAGAGCAGCTGGGAGCTGCAGGCACTTCCGCCTGCGCAGATTTTCGGCATTTTCCAGGCCCAGGGCCAGGCCAGCGGTGCCCACACTCCAGAGAGAATAAAACCACGTGCCAACTTGAAGAGGAAGTTCCGGTTCACTCTGAACGGAAGAAAATGTTGTGTGTGGCCCAAGTATGGAGCGAGGACCCCCATGGGGGACACAAGACCCACGAGTCTGTGACCTCAGGAGCTGGGGACCTTCCTGCTCTGGGTACCTCTCAGACACCGATGCCCAGAAAACATTCTGGATAAGTCGCTCAGTGACACGGTCTTGGCCCCATCCCAGATGGGGGCCCTGGAGCCTGGCTGTGGCCCCTGAGCACCTCTTCAGCTTTTGCTGAGCCCCAACTTAGACACCCCTGCTCCCTGTGCAAACTAGGAGCTCCCTGATCACCCACTGAGGTGCCCGGAGAAGGTTAAGTGCCAGCGCCGGTGGGAGATGCCGAGGCTGCGCTCTGGGTCCCCTTACAGTCTCTCAATCTCCCCCTTCACATGCTGCTGCAGCTGCAGAGACAGGGAGGCTGGGGCCACCAAGTATTCCAGCAGAGTGTCTGCCTAGTGGGGTCAGAATCAGGGGGCAGGACAACGCCCAGGGCATGACAGTGCTTTTCAGGGTGTAAGGTACGGGGAGGGCGGGTGTGGGACTAGCTGTGGAGGGAGGGGCAGTGGCTCTGCGCCCAGGGGTTGGAAAACTGCTGCAGGGACTGGTCGTGGGCGAGGAGCTCCTCCCTGACAGTGGTCATAGGCCCCATGGTGAGGTCACCAAGGACAAGAAAGGAGTCGGGTTGCACCGGGGCCCTCGGTGCAGATCTGATCATCTTCGCCAAAGGAAGTGATAGTTACCATGCTACACCCTCTGGGGGAGTCGTGGCCCCAGGACCAGCGGTGGATCAAGTGGCTCTTGACAATCAAGATTGTTCCCATGTGCCTCAGGGCCCTGCTGACTGGCCGGTTAGGGGTGCCTCCTCACTGGAGAACAGTGTGGACTTGTACATTTCCAACAGTCACCCACTTTCCTTCACCTTGGACCAGTAAAAGGCCAACCTCCAGGATCTGGTCCAGGATGTGGATTTCTAGGTCACTCGCCCTCATTCCTCATGGGTGTAGGCCCCTCACCTCCACCAATAAACTGGTACGTGCCACACTAGGTCACTCGCCCTCATTCCTCATGGGTGTAGGCCCTTCACCTCTCACCTCACCTCCACCAATAAACTGGTACATGCCACGGTCAAGAAAACAACAACCTCAAACATAAACCAATGTACGGTATAGACCAGTGATGGCGAACCTTTTGAGCTCGGCGTGTCAGCATTTTGAAAAACCCTAACTTAACTCTGGTGCCGTCTCACATATAGAAATTTTTTGATATTTGCAACCATAGTAAAACAAAGACTTATATTTTTGATATTTATTTTATATATTTAAATGCCATTTTAACAAAGAAAAATCAACCAAAAAAATGAGTTTGCGTGTCACCTCTGACACGCATGTCATAGGTTCGCCATCACTGGTATAGACACTGTAAGACCACACTCTGATATTGGCCATAATATGATTCTCCAGAGATAGCTACTGCTAAGCGTATTGATATGCAATGAGCCTGCAAGACAAGTGCAGTTTATAGATGAACAAATAAAATACATTTTTAAAAATATTTTGATTAGTTGCCACAAAATAAAGATCAAACGATTCATATAAGAAATATTTTCATGGAGCTTTGAAGGTGACACAAGTAAATAGACTATCACAAAGGAGCATAAAAAATATTGTGATTTACAGCTTTTCTTGGAAAATCCAAAGATCTGCCACCCCATTAGCAATGATGAGCTGAAGCTGAGTGATTGATGCCAGTTGCTGTCACATAGGGTGTTCTCTCAAGGTTGTCATAGTCCCTACCTGGCCCAGTTATAAAACCAGTCTGGTCCCCACATGCATTTGAGTTGGCAATCATTGATGTCTATCCTTACAAAACCCTTCCATGGGTATTATCAGCACTGCCTACAATCTCCTCTTTTCCATTATATCCATGTTAATACATACAACTATACCTATGTATTCCTCTGTATGACTACATTATGGTATACATAAAACCAATCCCTTTCTGATGGATATTTAGGTTAGCTTCATTTATCTTCAATTACAAACAATATAACAGTAAAAGCCTTTATATATACTTCGTGTGCATTCCTCTCACAGACAAAATGTGAAAGTACTGAGTAACAGGGAATATACATTTAAAATTTCAATACAGACAATGCTGGTGTTGGTTTAGAGACCAAGTCATCTTTAGCCCTAACTAAGGGGCAAGGAGTGGTTGAGGTTGGAGAGTGGCATCGAGAAATGAACTGTCCATTATTTGAGCCCTCTTCTTCAACAACCATACTCTTATCCTCCTAGTCCACCCACAGCTGATTACCACAAAGATAACATTGCAAATGGAAGAGCTAGACCTAGCAGGACAAATATATTTCAGAATTCTAGCTGAAAAATTAACTCAGTCATAAATTTGGTACGAAAACAAAATGAGATAACAATTCCGGTTATATTTATGGGATTCTCCTTTTGCTATTAAAAACAAAGGAATTTTATACAAATATATTGACTAGTCTTTCTTTAGTTTTTTGGCATTTCTCGTTATTTTATACTCCCTCCCTTTCTCTTCCAGGTATATTTTTCTTTCTGTTTCTTGTAGATTAACCTGATGTTACTGTGTGAAGGCTGCTTATGTTTCTGAGGTTTGGGTTCTACTGCATGGAACTAAAGATGAAAATCTGGGATCAAAATTGCAAGAAGTTATTAAGTAAAATAGACTCCTGTTTATATAACAAATGCAGTAAATGATTAAGAGTGTAGACTGCTTTGGCTTAAGTCTTGACTTCTCCAGGCACTAGCTGGAGCAAAACATAACCTTTCTAAGCCTCTATCTCCTCATCTGTTAAGATGAGGGTAATAATAAGGTTATAGTTCTTTGCACAGAGTATGACACAAAATAAAGTTAATTGCTGTTACTTTTTCTAACATAATAGCCAACCCTACCCACTCTTAAAGTTCTACAGGATGCTGCAATGCCTAAGACCACATAAACCTCTGGGCAGCTAGTCTGTGAGTTGATAGTTATAAAATGGCTGAATCAGAATGAATAAGTCCTTCAGGAAAAGAAGCCAGGAGTTGGGCTCAGTTTTAAACTGTACTTTAGATGCAATACAATCTGTATATATAAAAGCCTACGCAATCGGCTGACTGGTCAACCAGCCAACCGGCCGGTAGCTATGACGTGCACTAACCACCAGGGGGCAGACGCTCAATGCAGGAGCTGCCAAGTGACAGCAACTTTGCAGAGTGCCCTCTCACACTCGGGGACCCCTCAGGGGATGTCGGACTGCTGGTTTCAGCCTGATCCCCGCAGGCCAGGCCGAGGAACCCCACCTGCTGGAGGGACCCCACTCACTCCACAGATGACCTTCGAGCCTTGGTGCTGCCCCAGGTGCAGCTGGCCGGGAGGGACTGCGAGAGGTTGGCTCCAGGGCATGTCCGGCGCGTCTCGCCCAGTCCCGCCCCACCGTCCACCTTCTAATCAATGTGCATGAATCCGTGCACCAGGCCTCTAGTAGATAATAAGAGGCCTGGTAGAAGCTTCTGGCTAACCTTTACTGAGCACTTACTCTGTGTCACAGTCTTTGAATAATTTTATATGCACCTTCTCAGTGTAGGCTCACAATAATCCTATGGAGTAAGTGCTATTACTAGTATTATCATTCCCATTTTACAGATGAACAAGTACAGAGTGTCTCATCAACTTGATCTAGGTCACACTATTATTTGCTAAAATGGCACAGGCCTTCTGACCCCAGAGCTTATGGTCTCAACCACTATAGTAATTTAGAAACAATGGCAGAAAGAGGTCAATTACAGCTAGGACAAAAAGAGGAATTCAGATATTGCCAACCCATATTTTTCAAGCAACTTCTATGCACTAGACACTGTTCTAAGTGCTACCAACATGTATTAGAAAGTGTATTCTTTATGGCAAGCCAAGAAGTACATATTACTGGTAGTACTTTTATGGGTGGGACTTAGAGCTATTGAGCACCCACAGTTGCAGCGCTGTTAGTGGTAAAGGTGAGTTTCCAAAGGATGTCCAAAATTCCAAGACCCAAGTTTTCTCCCTAGGAATGCAGTAAGAATTCGAACACAAATGAGTTATCCTCATCACTCAGCAAATATTTATCAAGTACTGTACTTACTTGTGTCAGGCACCAATGAACAACACAGATATGGCACAGAGATTATGTGGAAGAGAGAGACGATGTATAAGGACAAGTGAGTGAACACACAAAACATTATATAATTAATATATAATTAGCACCATTACAGAGCCCCAAAAATGTTCCATTGATTTGACAAGTTCATTTACAGTTAGTTTTAGGAAAATAATTCTAATTCCTAAAAATAAAGGAGGAAGACATTTGTTTCTCATGTATTTCATATGATCCTAGAAGACCTACCTATGAAGAGAGACTCCTGGGACTAATCAGGGTATTTAAGGAATTACTGAGTTTTGCAACGTCCCCACCTGTGATCAAAAGTACAAGACTGTGGTTACCAAATAGCCTAGGCAAATTTTCAGCTTTTGCACAGACTTGCCCTGAGTTTAAGAAGAATTAAGGTTGTATCCTGCTCCTGGTTTTGAATCAAAACATTTACTGATTTCATCAGAAAGGACACAGTAAAGAAAGAGGAAGAAGACCGGTTAGGAGAAAAGTGACTGATCACAGCCCTTTTCTTTGGGAAAGCACAGTATCTTTTACAGATTAACATCTACTTATAGCAGTTTCAGAACTTTGCAACTTAGTTTTCTTTTCAGTGGATGTACTTTCAATTGTAATGCATAGGCTATTAGTGTTCAGGATATAACTCCTCCTTTGTCAATGTTTCATTCAACCTATAATAAGCTATTTTTATCTTTGAAATTTTCTTACACCAATAAGATCTTTATTGTAGAAAAATTCCAAATACACATGAGCAAAGTGAAAAAAAATAAAATCAACTAATAAGTCTAGGGGTCAGAAATAACTGTTGCTAAAATTTTGGCATGCATTTTTCTAGTCTCAATATTATATATCTATGTATCATTCCTAAATAACCTGGGCTCATATGGCTTGTAAGTTTCTATATTCACTTAATTGTGAATGTCCCTCATGTTATTAAATATACATCTCCTCTATAATTTTTAATAGTGTATTTAATATATATATATACACACACATACACACACACACACAGTGGGGCAAAAGTGGGTTTACAGTTGTAAGTACACGAAACAGTTTATTCTTATGTTATTATTTATTGTATTATTTTCCATATGAACAACTGTAAACCTACTTTTGCCCCACCCTGCATATCTCACCATTTATTTACCCACTCCCATATTGTTGGACATTAAGGACTTTTCACACTTTTCACTATTGTAAGTAATCATATGAGAAACATACTTGGCTGTATAACTGTTAATTAGTATAAATTTCTAGGAGTGGTGTTTCAGGGTAAGGATATATTTATAAGGCTTTGGCTACACATATATTTTACTGGTTTCTTTTTCTTTTTACTTATTATTTCAAAATAATTACAGACTCACAAGAAGTTGCAAAAATGGTACAGAGACGTCCCTTGCACCTTTCCCCAATATTTCCTCAATGATAACATTTATAATGCATTATCCTATATAATAAAAGGGCAATATGCAAATAGACCAAACGGCAGAACAACTGGTCGCTATGATGCACACTGAAGACCAGGGCGCAGACACTCAATGCAGAAGCTGCCCCCTGGTGGTCAGTGCACTGCCACAGCGGGCGTGCCTCTCAGCCAGAAGCCAGGCTGATGGTTGGTGAGCGCAGCAGTGGTGGCAGAAGCCTCTCTTGCCTCAGTGGCAGCTTTAAGGATGTCCAACTGCCGGCTTTGGGACATCCCCTGAGAGCTCCTGGACTGTGAGAGGGTGCAGGCTGAGCTGAGGGACCCCCCACCCCCACCCCCACCCCCAGTGCACGAATGTCGTGCACTGGGCCTCTAGTATAACTATAATACATTATAAGTAGAAAATTGACAGTGGCACAATAACCAGACTACAGACTTTACTTGGGTTTGACCAGCTGAATTATTTTTTAATATTAATAGGATGATAAGATGCATTCTTACTTTTCTACTTTCCCCTCTCATATTCACTTTAGAACTTCCTTCTAATCTTTTGTAGAGGAAGGAATACAACTGTATTTACTAGACTGCTGTCTTTATTGAAAATCAAGAGGAAGAAATGCAAGTCAGAACCTCTCACCAAAACCTCTCCACCAGTTCTGGAGCAGAAAATGAGTTGGTTCTTCCTTCCTTTTGACTCTTCACAGACATCCCACTTCCTTTGTGAACAGTTTCCCAAAGCCGGGGGTATCCAAACACAAAATGAAGAACACGGAGTTGCACAATGAGAAAGTTCCTCATTTCTCCTCCACTCCTCTGATTACATCATGGATAAAGCCTCATCTTAGGACTAGTCTTTAATGCCCTTCTAACATTTGCTAACCATTCCTTTGTAACAAATTGCTTAGGCCTCAAGTTCAGGTCTAAGCAGGTAGTAGAATTTAACTAGAATTCAATGGCATTTTACTATTTTAATTAAGTGTGCATTTACTTTCTGCCTTCAAATTGCAGCAAATTAAACTAGTGTTCCATTTACTGATGCACATCTGCCCGGATACAATTTTGTAAGAACACAATTTATTCATTTATAAACCAATTCAAAATCATTGATTAAGCATCACTGCCTGCCAGTCACTGTGGTAACTATGAGGGACAGAGAAGTGACAAGACACATAAGAGCCTTGCTCTCTTAGAGCTTACAGTCTGTTTGGGGGAAACCAAGCATTAAATAAATTATTGTAACTTAGTTACTGAATTACAATTGTGACACCTGTTATGAAGGAGAAGGGTAGGATTATAAACTAGTCATGAGAATCAAGAAAGGCTTCCCTGCCCAACTGGCGTGGCTCAGTGGCTGAGTGTCGACCTATAAACCAGGAGGTCACAGTTCGATTCCCAGTCAGGGCTCATGCCCGGGTGGCGGGCTCGAT